>NC_016089.4:23467610-23479491 GCF_000004515.6 Glycine max
GTTTGCCGGGATTGGGGCTGCAGACATCCAGTGACCCGAAGAAAGTCCACAGGGTCTGGAGTTGTCAGCTCTATACGGGTCTCTGTCAGTTCTACGGAGTGTCTGTCGCCCTAGCAAAGTCATCAGACCCCCTACCAACGAGCTTTCATCAGAAGTACTGCGCCCCCAGGCAGGCGCAGGGCGAAACACCACAGCAGCATTGGGATGGCCGGTAGCGGGCAATAGACACACCGCCACCACCTCTAGAGTTCACCTCAGCTCATCCACAAAAAGGTTAGAGCGTTGCCTACGACACATGGCCGACCAGCAGGCTACCAAGTCCAAAGCCAAAGGTAAGCAAAGTACTAGGTCAGTGACTGACAAGTCATAAGGCGTCTAGCTCAAGACGTTAAAGAAGCGCTACTAGGAGGCAACCTAGTACCTTTTGAATCTATGCTTGTTATTTGATCACTTTTCATAGTAGGACACACCTAGTTGCTCATGATCCTAGGAATTTAAATAAAACGAGCACAAGCTCGGAAGGTAGTCATACCTCACAAAATATATATATGTATGTTTAGGTAGAAAGATACCTTAGATATGCATGTATGTAAACAAAAACACACTTCACAAAATATATATATGTATGTTTAGGTAGCAAGATACCTTAGATATGCATGTATGTAGCAAAAAGATACCTCACAATATATATATATGTATGTTTAGGTAGCAAGATACCTTGGATATGCATGTATGTAGCAAAAAGATACCTCACAAAATATATATATGTATGTTTAGGTAGCAAGATACCTTGGATATGCATGTATATAGCAAAAATACCTCACAAAAATATACACATGTTTAGGTAGCAAAATACCTCATAAAAAAAAAAGGAAAAAAAACAAACGAGAAAAAAAATGAACAAATGAAAAAAAAAGAAAAAAAAAAGATGGAAAAAGAAAAATAAGTTGTCTAGCTGAAAAACCGACATGCTTTTGAAAAGAGTTGCTTCCAACTTTTCTTTGAAAAAAATTCACTGATCATAACTAGTTTTTGGAAAAATGTGTACACCTGAAGAGTGAATGCTATGACATTTCCCCGGACGCCCGAAATGGACTCGGATGAATGCACAAATTGATAAAAGAACATATTTTGGAAACATTGGGTTGATTTAAAATAGAGGAAATGAATCCTGAGCCCTAGCATCACATGACCATAAAAATTTGACACTTGAGTGTCCACATAGGTGCATGCATGACCAGTTTTGCATAAAATTTCCAAATCATCATTTTTGCATTTGTGTCATGGAAATAATGTGGGGCATCCCTTTTATCCTTGAGCCAAACCAAACCCTGACATGTATCATGTCTATCCATTCTACAAGCCTTGAGCCAAAATCCTAACTCACCATAAACCTTGACCCGGGGTGAGGATGTCAATCCTTACCCTCGGAAGCAAAAGAGAGGAAAATTTCCAATCAAAGAAAAAGAGAAGGAAAATTTCCAATCAAAGAGAAAGCAAAACAAAGAGGGAAGGAAAATTTCCAATCAAAGGAAAAAAGGAAGCAAGAAAATTCCCAATCAAAGAGTGGGAGAAAGAAAAAAGAAAAGAAAGAAAATTCCCAACCAAAGAATGGGAGAAAGTAAAAAAGAAGGAAGCTCCTGGTCAAAGAAACCAGAAGAAATGTGCAGAGAGGTCTTTGGACCAGACAATATCTGAACAGTACAGAATTGTCATCAAATGAACAAAAGAAAGAAAAGGAAACCATGACCTAAAGTGGTCTTCTCCCTTTGATTACCAACCAAAATCCTGTGCGTCGGTGACTTGTTCGCCTCGCGCAAAACCAAAACAGAAAAGGAAAAGGCAAAAAAATAATCAAAAGCCGAAAAACTCCCCAAAAGAACCCATTCCCAAGGGGAGTCCTATTTGATCCATGATCACGCATGTAATTTTTGATTTGATAGGAAATAATTTGCAAAGTCAAGTCATGACATATCTATGGTTCGGAATTAGGATGAAACACTTACCTGTGCGAGATTGATACACTTTGAGTGGATTTCTTCTATTTTTTCGAACCCAGTGTTTCCTCTAAATGGTCATTTAGAAACGAAATGCTAAAATCCAAAATCTCATTTATGGTTATGGGAGATTTCATCAGCAGACTCTCCTTCCCCGGTAGACGCATTGTTTTTCACTCAAAAAAGCATATGCTGCTCTAAATTAGTTGGAATATTTGTCTCTTTGCTAAAGCATGTTTGCATTTTAGTGGAGAAAACACCGAGACTTTTTCAAGTCTCACAAGTTATCCAGAACTACGTAGGTCTGAGTTCCTCATTGGAGGATACGAAGGAGCAAGAGCCTCGCTTTTGTCCACCACACCTCCTTTTGTTGCCATGACCCAAGAGCTGGTAGCCCGCGGAGACACCTTACGGTTATCCGCACCTCGTCATTCAGTGACCCCAAGTGTGATTGACGAGCAGAGGCCAATGTGGTCATCTGCGCCCTTTCCGGAGATGTCAGCATTTTCCGATGGAGACTTTTCAAGTCTCACAAGTTATTTAGAACTACGTAGGTCTGAGTTCCTCATTGGAGGATACGTAGGAGCGAGAGCCTTGCTTTTGTCGACCGCCCCACAAGCTCTGTCATACTGACCCTGAGGTCATATGACACGCGGAGACAAAATTTGGTCATTCCGCACCCCTTTGCCATTCAGACACAGTTGTGTCTGGTGGCACGCAGAGACAAAATTTGGTCATTCTGCACCCTTTGTCATCCAGAGGCGGCGGGCCCGATGACACGCGGAGACAAAATTTGGTCATTCCGCACCCCTTTGCCATTCAGACACAATCGTGTCCGATGGCACGCAGAGACAAAATTTGGTCATTCTGCACCCTTGTGTCATCCAGAGGCGGCGGGCCCGATGATACGCGGAGATACCTTACGGTTATCCGCACCCTTTTGTCATCCAGAGGCGGCGGGCCCGATGACAAGCAGAGACAAAATTTGGTCATTCTGCACCCTTGTGTCATCCAGAGGCGGCGGGCCCGATGATACGCAGAGATACCTTACGGTTATCCGCACCCTTTTGTCATCCAGAGGCGGCGGGCCCGATGACAAGCAGAGACAAAATTTGGTCATTCTGCACCCTTGTGTCATCCAGAGGCGGCGGGCCCGATGATACGCGGAGATACCTTACGGTTATCCACACCCTTTTGCCATCCAGAGGCGGCGGGCCCGATGACAAGCAGAGACAAAATTTGGTCATTCTGCACCCTTGTGTCATCCAGAGGCGGCGGGCCCGATGATTCGCGGAGATACCTTACGGTTATCCGCACCCTTTTGTCATCCAGAGGTGGCGGGCCCGATGACAAGCAGAGACAAAATTTGGTCATTATGCACCCTTGTGTCATCCAGAGGCGGCGGGCCCGATGATACGCGGAGATACCTTACGGTTATCCGCACCCTTGTGTCATCCAGAGGCGGCGGGCCCGATGATACGCGGAAATACCCGAGTGGTTATCCGTATAAACATTCTTTTGCTATCTGTAAGACAGAACGCTTGATAGCATGTAGAGACTGACATAGTCTTTTGCACCTTTTGTTCCTCCAGGAACAACAAGTCATTTACATGCGGAAATTTTATGGTCACCCGCGACTCTCGTCAACCGAGAGGAGCGAAATTAGTGTCATACACTAATTTTCGTCCGGGGACCTTTGCTTGATGACATGCGACCTTTCTTTGGTCCTTGTGAGGTGCTTGGCACCCATCATTAGGCAATTTGTGAGATTCCGGGAACGACAATTCATTTACATGCGGAAATTTTATGGTCACCCGCGACTCTCGTCAATCGAGAGGAGCGAAATTAGTGTCATACACTAATTTTCGTCCGGGGACCTTTGCTTGATGACATGCGACCTTTCTTTGGTCCTTGTGAGGTGCTTGGCACCCATCATTAGGCAATTTGTGAAATTCCGGGAACGACAAGTCATTTACATGCGGAAATTTTATGGTCACCCGCGACTCTCGTCAATCGAGAGGAGCGAAATTAGTGTCATACACTGATTTTCATCCGGGGACCTTTGCTTGATGACATGCGACCTTTCTTTGGTCCTTGTGAGGTGCTTGGCACCCATCATTAGGCAATTTGTGAAATTCCGGGAACGACAAGTCATTTACATGCGGAAATTTTATGGTCACCCGCGACTCTCGTCAATCGAGAGGAGCGAAATTAGTGTCATACACTGATTTTCATCCGGGGACCTTTGCTTGATGACATGCGACCTTTCTTTGGTCCTTGTGAGGTGCTTGGCACCCATCATTAGGCAATTTGTGAAATTCCGGGAACGACAAGTCATTTACATGCGAAAATTTTATGGTCACCCGCGACTCTCGTCAATCGAGAGGAGCGAAATTAGTGTCATACACTAATTTTCGTCCGGGGACCTTTGCTTGATGACATGAGACCTTTCTTTGGTCCCTGTGGGGTGCTTGGCACCCATCATTAGGCAATTTGTGAAATTCCGGGAACAATAAGTCATTTGCATGTGGAGATTTAATGGTCACCCGCGACTCTCGTCAAATCGAGAGGAACGAAATTAGTGTCTTATCTTTACTTTCCTTTTGTCTCCAATAAAAGACAAGTAAATAGGGGCAACTGTCATACCCTAATTTCGTCCGGGGACCTTTGCTTGATGACATGCGACCTTTCTTTGGTCCTTGTGAGGTGCTTGGCACCCATCATTAGACAATTTGTGAAATTCCAGGACATGCCGGAAAACCAAAAAAATATTGATGCACAATCCGTAAGTTTCCGTGACACACCGGAAATCAAATGGAAGCATTGTTGCATAATTAAGTGAGGTTCCGTAACATTCCGTAAGTCAAAAAGGGGATGATTATGTAATCCGCAAGGTTCCGTAACATTACGGAAAGAAAACAAGTATCGTTACGAAATTCGTAAGTTTCCGTAACTTTACGAAAAAAGAATCACAAAAAAAAAGTAGAGGGGGTGTACTTAGTAAAAATGGGGGTGCAAATCGCACCGAGACCCACTTGGGCCCTCCAGAATATTCCTCCAGAAGGTTGTTGCTTCTGGAGGAAGCAACCTGGCTCGCCTGGGCGAGCTGGGCGGCAACCACCTCCCCTATTTTGCTATAAATAGGGGAGGAAGTGAAGAAGAAAAGGGTTCAGCCCCTTAGGCACTTCTCTCTCTTTCGAATTTGCTTGGAAAAATTGTTTCCGTGAAGAAAATCTAAGCCGAGGCGCTTCCGAAACGTTTCTGTAACGTTTTTTGTGAGGAATTTCGCAAAGGTTTCAACCGTTCTTCGACGTTCTTCATTCATTCTTCATCGTTCTTCGATCTTCAACGGGTAAGTACCTCGAACCAAGCTTTTCGATTCATTCTATGTACCCGTAGTGGTCCACATTGTGTTTCGTGCATTTTTATTCTCGTTTTGTTTACTTTTTATACCCCCTGTTGACGTGCTTAAGCCATTTTACTTAAGTCATTTCTCGTTTAACTTAAAAATAAAATCAATTTCCACCGAACGTTTGAATTGTATTATCCGTTAACTTCGGTTAAAATAAATTCCGACCGTTCGGTCGTGCCGTAACCATGTTGGAAATAAAAAAAAAGAGGTAAAAAATAATATAATAATAAAAAAAAAACATCTTTTAACAAAATAAAGCGGAAAATCAATCGGACGTTTTCTCTTTGGGATTTCTCATTCTTAATTGAATTGATTAATAACTAAAGTGAAACTAAGGCTAAAATCAACTCGCCTAGTCAAGCTCGTCCACAAAAATAGGCTTTTGAAGTTTGTCATTTCAATTTCTCACTAAGTAAAATGGATCATTTTTAAGGTCCAACGCCTTAAAATGATCACCTCTTAAAGTAAAAAAAGAATCACTTGATAAGAAAGAACTGCGTAGGTCTGATTTCCTCATCGCAAATTGAGGAATACGTAGGAGCAAAGGGAAACACCCTTGTCGACCACAAAAAAGGAAAAATATAAAAAGGGTATAAAGGATATAAGGACATAAAAGGGAACGTAAAAATCAAAGTCATGTTTGCACATTCGATTAAAGGCTGCCGTCCCTTGGGACGGACGTGTGGGGTGCTGATACCTTCCCCGTGCGTAAATACAACTCCCGAACCTTTCACTTAAAAGTTCGTAGATCGCGTCTTTTCCGGTTTTTCCGACGTTTTCCTCAAATAAACGTTGGTGGCGACTCCGCGCGTATTCCTTTCGTGGAACACGCATCCCGCAAGTCACGCGTCGCCCTCCCGCCGAAGGGTAGGTTGCGACAGTTACTATTTTCCTACTATCCGTTATGAACATTTGGTTTATCATTGCTCATTGGGAGACGACCTAGGATCACTTCCTAGTTACTACATTTTAATGGTAATTTAATTTGGGTACGGCCTCGATCACTATTGGAAGAAGCGGATGATAGCTCAATTCAAGTCTATTCACGTTGACCTATGGAACATGGTGAAAAATGGAAATCACATTCCATATGATGCAGAACAAAATGAAATCCCAAGGAGCTAGTGGACAAAGGAGTAGAATCTTAGATTCTTGCTCAACTTCGAGGCTTGGAATGTTCTATTTACACTCTCTTTGAATAAGACTACAACAAAGTTCATAGCTTTAAGAGTACCAAGAAAATGTGGGACACTTTAGCCATATCATATGAGGTAATGTCATAGGTAAATAGGAACAAACTAAGTCTCCTCACACATAAGTATGAACTCATTACTATGGAGGAAGGCGAAGACATACAAAGTATGTAAAGATGTTTCCAAACCATTCTAAATGAATTAAGGTCTCTAGGTAGAACTTATGATAACTAGGATCATATTGACAAAATCTTGAGAAGTTTGTTTAGAAAATGGAGACCATATGTAACAACGTTGAGGGCTCTAAAGAACCTTGACTATGTCCCTTGAAAAGCTTGTTGGAATCTTGATGGTATGTGAACATCAATAGGATGAAGAACTCAAGAAAGGAAATTCCCTAGCTCTTAGCATCCAAAAGACAAAGAAGGGTCCAGAGTCCAAAGATTCATCGTCCAACCCATCATCCAAAGCACTAAGTGCTGACAGCTCCTCTGATGGAGACTTCAAGGGAGAATTTGAGGAGGATGATAAGCTTTCTTTCATCTCAAGGAAAATTTGAAAGATGTGGAAGCACCAGGGAGGACCTAAAAAAGATGGAACTCACAAACCAAGAGGGGGGGGGGGGAATTTGTTTGTAAATCAAATCAAACTTTAAAAAAATAGAGTTTTGAAAATGTTTTTAGCTTTTTTATCATCTCACACTTTTCTTTTCTCATCATCTTTCATCTGATCCCATTCTTTAGGTACTAATTCATAATTCAGTTCTTTAGTAGGAAAAAAGACATTTAACAATGGCATTCCATGTACCGGGATCAATTGGTTGAATAAAGATTTTCATTCTCTTTTGCCAAAAAAAAAATGTTCACCCTCAAACAAAGGAGGTTGATTTAAAGATGCACCCTCTTTCAAAGTGATTTGTTTGGAGCCCATCTTTAGAAAAATTGTGATCTTGAGTAACTTACAAGACTTAGCTTTGATACCAATTGAAAAAGATGATGGTACTCAACAAACCAAGAAGGGGTGAATTGATTTTTAAAACAAAATAAACTTTTAAAACCAGTTACAAAAACTTCTTTTGTACGGATTGGATCACAAAACTTTTCATAAACCAAACTCAATCAATACTTAATCAATCCACCCTTTACACGAGATCTTTCACTAGAGTTCTTTCTTTCACAAAGATATATTCTTGAATCTTTTAGAAAACTGATCAAGACTAGAATGAGAGAGGAAGATCATATCAAGAGAAGAAGTACACAACTTTTTTATACTGGTTTACTCTCTATCACTAGAGAAGCTAATCCAGTTATCTAATCCAAAACCAGAATTAGATTTTCACTATACATACAAAATCCTTACAAGCAAACACAACCAATCTATAGTTCCCACCTTGGAAAAAGAAACTTAGGCACCCAACATGAGGGTCCTTTGTGAATAAGAGCCTAAGAGAACCATACCCTTAGTCCAAACTAGAAACACCTACTCTAGCATGCCTTAAGCAATTCATGCACAGACAAAAATATGTGTAAAACCATACACTAAAACCAAGAGTAAAGGTAGACACAACCTGAATGATCCTTTTCACAAAACTTTGCTTGATTGAATAAGTGTTCTTCTTGAACTCAAGAAAGTGACACAACTCAATTATCACAAAAGATCTTCACAATCAAAAGACTTAAAAGCGTGAGTTACTTTTTCTAAGCAATTTTCTTCTCTTCTTTCTTGAACTACTAACAACACATGATCTTAGCTTATTTAGAAGCTTATTTCGTTGTGTTAACAAGCCGGTTATTTGTAGAGAAAACAATTATAACTACCTATAATTGATTAAATCTACAAGGTAATCGATTAATTCAATGAAGTAATATTAGATTGTCTTTTTTATTTATTAAAGTGTTCTTCCCAAAACCTGAAACCAGCTCAAGAACAATGTAAATGATTAGAAATGATTAGGTACTCAAAGTAATCAATTAAAGTATTCTTGTTCACTTTTGAAACACTTATAGAAATAGAAGTAATTGATTATATCACATGGTAATTGATTAAAGCAGAGACACCAGAATAAATTAGTCATTGTCTCAAAAACAATTGTGTAATTGATTACAATATGACTGTAATTGATTAAACCGATACATGACATAACTATGCAAGGTTAAGACAACTTGTGTAATCGATTACGATATGACTGTATTCAATTAAAATAGAGAGTTTTGCCTTTTGAAGAAATTTTCTAACTTCAGGAAAAAAAATTCTCACTTACTTGTGATGATGCATGACACACAACAGATATGATATGAACTAAGATGCAACATTCAATATAAAAACCAATATAAATGCCACTCAAAGGAGTTGGGCATGTAAAAGACAAAATATCTTCAAGATTTTCTTCAAGCTTCAAGCTTTAGTCTTCATGTTGCTCCCCTTATCTCTAATAAGTATAGTAGACATCAAGGATATAAACATGTTATGAATACACCAATCAAATCTCTATAACTCGTGAAAACACAACAAGGTGAGTAAATTCTAAATACAAACAACCAGAGTAACTATCAAACAATTAGGTACTCAAACATCAAGCATTCAACAAGGCAACAACAAAATGCATAGAGAAACATAGCAGAATCACAACTCACTGGCTAAAAGGTTCGACAAGGCTCTAATACCACTAATGGAACAACCTTCCTCGTTGTTAGGATGCCACTACTCTAAACTGCGTAAATTTCAATGTTAAATGAAAACTCTGTTAATTTTCTTATGAAAAACAAGAGTAATTTTTTTTTCATGATATATGTTCACCAAACATCGCACAGATACTTATATATATATATATATATATATATATATATATATATATATATATATATATGTATATATATATGTATATATATATATATATATATATATTAACTCAATACACATTGTTGTGACCTGCCCTCCAGCGGGGGCGCGAAAAGGCCTCTCGAGCGGGCCAAGGGTGCGTCTTCCATCGAAGGAAAACGCGTGGAGTCGCCACCTGTTGGATCAAATGGCCTCAGAATAATTAAGAAGGGGGGTTGAATTAATTATTCCTAAACCTTTACTAATTAAAAATTTACTCTTCTAAGGCTTTTACTATGTTGTTAAGTGAATAAGGAGTAGAAGAGAAACTTAACCAAAAGTAAAAGCGGAAATCAAAATGCAGAGCGGAAATTAAAAGGGTAGGGAAGAAGGAGACAAACACACAAGAGTTTTTATACTGGTTCGGCAACAACCCGTGCCTACATCCAGTCCCCAAGCGACCTTCGGTCCTTGAGATTTCTTTTCCAACCTTGTAAAAATCCTTTTACAAGCAAAGATCCACAAGGGATGTACCCTCCCTTGTTCTCTTTGAAAACCTAGTGGATGTACCCTCCACTAGAACTGATCCACAAGAGATGTACCCTCTCTTGTTCTCAGTCAAACCCACGTAGATGTACCCTCTACTTGTACCACAAAGGATGTACCCTCCAATGTATTAAGACAAAGATCTCAGGCGGTTAAACCTTTGAAACTTTGTGAATGGAGATACAAAAGAATTCTCAGGCGGTTAGTCCTTTGAAATCTTTTGTATAAGGGAAAGGGAAGAATCAAAAGAATTCTCAGACTGTGTCGTTTTGAATTTTTTGACAAGGGAGAAGGGAGACACAAAAGAATTCAAGTGGTTAGTCCTTTGTTCTTTTGGAAAAGGGAGAAGAGAGACACAAAAAGAATTCAGGCGGTTAGTCCTTGGCAAATTCTTTTTGGCAAAGGGAGAAGAGATGAAAAGAATGAATAGCACAAGTTTTCAAGGTTTAGAAAACCAGAAAACTTTGGAAAGCTTTTTGGCACAAGGAAGAAGAAGAAGTTCAAAGAGATTCAAAGATTGGATTAATTGAAAAGATTAATTAAAATGCAAAACAAAGCGTTGCTTTTATAGACTCTTCATGTCTGGTCACGAGAACCATTTAGAAGAGTTATGACTTTTAGAAAAACTTCAAACCAATTTGAAAAAGTCAAAAATCATTTGAAGAGTAACATCTTTTGATTTATTCAGAAACAATCACTGGTAATCAATTACCAAATCAGTGTAATCGATTACACAAAGCTTTTTTGTGAAAGAATGTGACTTTTCACATTTGAATTTGAATTTCAATGTTCAAGCACACTAGTAATCGATTACCAAAACATTGTAATCGATTACAACTTTTTGAAATCAATTGGAACGTTGTAAATTCAGTTGAAAGCTTTTTGAAAACCATTTTGCTTACTGGTAATCGATTACAATAATCTGGCAATCGATTACCAGAGAGTAAAAACTCTTTGGTAAACATGTTTTGAGAAAAACCCATGTGCTACTCAGTTTTTGAAAAAACCTTTTCATACTTATCTTGATTAAGTCTTCTCTTGATTCTTGAATCTTGAGTCTTGAATCTTGACCTTGATTCTTGGAAGCTTGAACTTTGAAGTGTTCTTGATTCAATCTTGAACTCATTCTTTGATTATCATGAATTGACCTTTGAGCTTTTTGTCATCACTTTTTTTATCATCAAAACATCTTTGAATCAATCTTGATTCATCATAAAGCTTTGCTTCTACACCACCAATGTTTATTCAAGGAAAATGTACGAAAACCCAAAAGACGATGGTCAGCATATTTTGAAAATAAGGGTTCGGGAGTTGTTTACGCATGGGGAAGGTATTAGCACCCCACGTGCCCGTCACACGAAATGGCAGCCTCTAATCGAATGTGCAAGACATGACTTCAAAATTATGTATTTTCCCTTTTTTTTGTTTTTTTTATCTTTTTGGCTTTTTATGTTTTTTACTTTTTTGTAGTTGACAAGGGTGTTCCCCTCGCTCCTACGTATTCCTCAATTGAGGAAATCAGACCTATGTAGTTCTTTAGTAAGAACTGAATGTTGGTTAAGTTGTTTTGATCTTTTTTTGCAAGATTGATTTTAACCGCACAAAAGTCGTTTAAGGCATTGGACCTTTAAATGATCTTTTGATTTTTGAAAAGAGAGAATCGTTAAGGTGCTGGACCCTTTTGAACGATCTTCTCAATTTTGAAAGGTGAGAATTGTTAATGCGTTGGACCTTTAACGATCTCTTGTTTTTTGGAAGGGGAGAAACGTTAAGGCGTTGGACCTTTAACGATCTCTTGTTTTTTGGAAGGGGAGAAATGTTAAGGCGTTGGACCTTTAACGATCTCTTTTTTTTTAAATGAGAGAAACGTTAAGGTGTTGGACCTTTAACGATCTCATGGGGTCGACGTGGATCCT
>NC_016089.4:23780460-23890109 GCF_000004515.6 Glycine max
AGAGCTTGACAGCTCCAAGACCCTGTTGGACTTCTTCGAGTCCACTGGGTGTCTTGCAGGTGCGATCCCTGCAAACAATTGATGAAATCAGAAATCAGTTGAGCGATGTGCATACTTACCTATGATGACATAACCTTGCCGGGGGGGTACGGGCACCCTGTAGGACTGATAGAGGCCCGTAACCAGAGCTGGAAACCCCAGGGCCCTGTTGGACTTTTTCGGGTCCACTGGGTGTCTTGTGGGTGCGATCCCTGCAAACAATAGATGGTATCAGAAATCAGTTGAACTATATGCATACTTACCCATGTCGGGACGACACAGACCAACTGATACTTTTGCAGGGAGAGATTGGCATTGCGGTCGCTGGGCAGAATGTTGCTAAGTAGCAATGTCATCTATATCTGTGTAAGAGTGGTCATGTTGGTGCGCATGATCCGCACTCGTCTCTTTGCAGCGGCACGGGTGAAATCTTGCCCCGGTATGCATAGTAGCTGTGTGATAGCCTCCCTCTCTGGTTGTGCTCGCACAGTTGGCCCTCCTCCAATATCAGGGGGTGGCCCAGGAACCGTTTAAAAGGAAACTACTGGTCCCTTAACCGGGAGTGCAAGTCTCGGTTAAGCATTTAAGGACAGAGGACCTTAAATTATCTTAAGGTGTGGATATGGAGCCCACTGAAGGTGAGGACGCGTAGTCCTCTAAAGGCGAGGGCGTGTAGCCCTCTGAAGTTCAGGACGTGTCGCCTTTCGAAGGCGAGGGAGTGTAGTCCTATGATGGCAAGGACGTGCAATCCTCTGAAGGTGAGGGCATGCCCTACAAAGGTGAAGGCACATGACCCTTTGACGGCGAGGACGTGTAGTCCTCTGAAGTTGAACTATATGACCCTTTGAAGGCGAGGACGTGTAGTCCTCTGAAGGTGAAGGTAACTAGTACCCAAGGTGAGGGCGTGTAGCCCTCTCAAGGCGAGGACTTATAGTCCTCTGGAGGTGAGGGCGTGCAGCCCTCTCAAGGCGAGGACTTATAGTCCTCTGGAGGTGAGGGCGTGCAGCCCTCTGGTGGTGAGGACGTGTAGTCCTCTCAAGGCGAGGACGTGTAGTCCTCTGACGGTGAGGGTAACTAGTACCCAAGGTGAGGGCGTGTAGCCCTCTCAAGGCGAGGACATGTAGTCCTCTGGAGGTAAGGGCGTGCAGCCCTCTGATGGTGAGGACGTGTAGTCCTCTCAAGGCGAGGACGTGTAGTCCTCTGACGGTGAGGGTAACTAGTACCCAAGGTGAGGGCGTGTAGCCCTCTGAAGGCGAGGACTTATAGTCCTCTGGAGGTGAGGGCGTGCAGCCCTCTGATGGTGAGGACGTGTAGTCCTCTCAAGGCGAGGACGTGTAGTCCTCTGACGGTGAGGGTAACTAGTACCCAAGGTGAGGGCGTGTAGCCCTCTCAAGGCGAGGACATGTAGTCCTCTGGAGGTGAGGGCATGTAGCCCTCTGAAGGTGAGGACAGGCAGTCCTCTCAACGGTGAGGGTAACTAGTACCCAAGGCGAGGGCGTGTAGCCCTCTCAAGGCGAGGACATGTAGTCCTCTGGAGGTGAGGGCATGCAGCCCTCTGATGGTGAGGACGTGTAGTCCTCTCAAGGCGAGGACGTGTAGTCCTCTCAACGGTGAGGGTAACTAGTACCCAAGGTGAGGGTGTGTAGCCCTCTCAAGGCGAGGACTTATAGTCCTCTGGAGGTGAGGGCGTGCAGCCCTCTGGTGGTGAGGACGTGTAGTCCTCTCAAGGCGAGGACGTGTAGTCCTCTCAACGGTGAGGGTAACTAGTACCCAAGGTGAGGGCGTGTAGCCCTCTCAAGGCGAGGACATGTAGTCCTCTGGAGGTGAGGGCATGTAGCCCTCTGAAGGTGAGGACAGGCAGTCCTCTCAACGGTGAGGGTAACTAGTACCCAAGGCGAGGGCGTGTAGCCCTCTCAAGGCGAGGACATGTAGTCCTCTGGAGGTGAGGGCATGCAGCCCTCTGATGGTGAGGACGTGTAGTCCTCTCAAGGCGAGGACGTGTAGTCCTCTCAACGGTGAGGGTAACTAGTACCCAAGGTGAGGGTGTGCAGCCCTCTGTTGGCGAGGACGTGTAGTCCTCTGAAGACCAGGGTACTAGTACCCGAGGGTCCATCCTTATGAGAAAGCAAGAGATCGACTCATCGAGAGAGCCGGTCATCCCAAATTCAAAAGATCTGGACATTTAGATGTAGGGAATCTATGCAGTTAACATGATTTTTAGGGATGCAGATGCATGCAACCTTTGTCTTGAAATGCGGAAAATGCAGACTTCATATGAAATAATGCAATGTAATGGAAAATTGTACAACGTTCATGACATTCTTTCCCTTATTTTGTGATTTTGATTTTGATTTAATTTTTTTGGAAAACACAGATTGACTGTCCTTTTGAAAGAGGTGATAATTCATGCAACCTCATCCTATCATTTTTTGCAAATCTCTCCGGGAACTTCCTCAGAGTGTGTGTTCTGTTTGATTTAGTCACTTGACCATTTTGGAGTGACGGCAATGGAGCCATTTGATGTTTGATCAATCCATTGAAATCCTAGGGTTTGTCCCCCCCCCCCTTTTTTTTGTTAAAAACATCGATGGGTGAGAACTTTTGATCGACCCCTATGTTCACTTGAGGCTCATGCACGGTGCCCCTCATTGCCCCAGTGTAAGGCTTTGAGGTATCAATCGTTGCCTTTCGTCATGACCTTGTAGGAGGGAACCTATTGGGTGAATACTTCTAATCTGCCCCTAGGTTCGCTTGAAGTTTTTGCATGGTGCCTTTCGTTGCCCTAGTGTAGGGCTTAGAGGTACCAATTGTTGTCTTGTTTTCACGACCTCGTAGTGAGGAAGAATGAAAGAAGTAGTTGATTCTTGCAAAAAGAATCTTCCAAGGACGAGAAATAGTTGAAGGATCTTTCAGTTGATGGATTAAGTCAAATGACTCCTATGTAGAAGCAAGATGTTTTGATGTCTTAATGATGCCAAAGGATCAAGTGCTTCTAAGTTTTATTCAAGACAAGAATCCAAGAAAATCAAGATATATGATCAAGTTGATCTCTAGAATCTTAGGAAGAAGTTTCCAAATTGAAGAAGCAAAAGGTTTGACCAAGGAATTCTATCCTTTCAAATTGAGATTTGCTCTCTGGTAATCGATTACTAGCAGTTTGAAAATGTTTTAAATTTTTTTTTTTTTTATTTTTTATTTTTTATTTTTTATTTTGAAACTTATTTTTATTTTATTTTGAAACTTGTTTGTTTTGAACTTTACTCGTTTTTTTTTTTTTTTTTTTTTTTTTTTTTTTTTTTTTTTTTTACGGCACCCCCACCAACGTGCAAGACGAGTAATCTTTGAATGGTCTTGGAAGTCAACACTCAGGAGCGCAGGTTGCTTGAGCAAACAGACCAATGGCTTACACTCACATTCTGGTGGAAGTTGAATAAGCAAAGATGTGTTCGTGAGAGGATGTCCATTTTATCATTTAACATTGTAACTGTGGTTTATGGCATAAACTTGAAAATCCTGATGAGTCATTAGGGACACCTAACAACAGCTTTCAAAATTGCCCCATGTGTGGCATCTCTTGTCAATGTCAGGATTTACACGCAATTCTCCTCAAATTTCAGTCAGCCCGCATCAATTAGACCTTGCACCTTACGCTTCAGAGCCCTACAATGCTCAATGGAACGCCCCGGGGCTTCTCCGTGACAAGCACACGTTGCGTTCGAGTCGTATTCTCGGAGAAATGGAGGTTGATGAACCTTGGCTAGGATTATGGCTACCATCGAATTATCATGTAGATATGGGATCAAGTTTGGCATAGGACACTGGAATTGGGGTGAATTCTACAGGCTTTCTCGCTGCAAAATTCACTTCTTGGTTGATGTTTTTGGTTTGTGCTAAAGGTGGTGTTTGTCATGGGAAGTGCGGTAGACAGACTTTGTGGTTGATTTAGGGATGGCCTTTGTAGATAACTGGGTGGTGGGGTAAGGAGGAGGTTTGTTATTGGCTGAGTAAAGATATTGTTGGGTTGGTGGGAAATTTGGCCGTACAGGAATGGCAGTCACAACATGGGTTTCTCCCTTATCCTCACCCTCTTTATTTGCCCCAGTTTTCTCAGTCGTCCTAGTAGGATGATCAAATTTGCCTCTTTTCGGACCCACATTGATCCTTTCACTGGCGAAGACCAAATCTGCAAAGCTTTGAGGGTGCGCAGCCTACCATCTTTTCATAGTAGAGTACCGATAATGTGTCTACCATCACGATTATCGTCTCCCTTTCCATTATTGGGGGTACCACCTGGGCCGCCAGATCCCTCCACCTTTTGGGCGTGTTCTTTGAATGATCCTTCCCCTTTTTGCACATGTTCTGTAGTTGCATCCTATCCGGAACCATATCAAAATTGTAGTGATACTGCCTAACAAAGGCAACCATTAGGTCCTTCCAAGAATGGACTCGGGAAGGTTCCAAGTTAGTGTACCAGGTAACAGCTACCCCAGTAAGACTTTCTTGGAAGGAATGTATCAGCAATTCCTCATCTTTTGCGTATTCCCCCATCTTCTGACAATACATCTTTAGATGGTTCTTGAGACAAGTAGTCCCCTTATACTTGTCAAAGTCCAGCACCTTGAACTTGGGAATGACCATGTTTGGGTATTAGGAACAACTTTTCTAGGTTAGCAAAGGCATAATCTTCACCTCCTTCAATGGCCCTGAGCCTTTCCTTTAGATGATCCACCTCTCCCTTTTCGGCCATAGCAGGAGGGTTTTTATCCGCTGTGGAATGCAAGAGGTGCAGTTGTGGGTGATACTGAGGGCCCTCCAAAGTGTTTTGCAGGGGTATACCACCAACTGCTTGCCCTTCAGCAGGATATCCGAGGCAAGGCTCGAAGTTGGCTAGATCATGGTGGGGAATTTCATGTGTCTCCTACATGGGTCGAGAGGCATGTGCATGATCAGATTGAGGTTGTTGGCTCTTAATGAGTATGGGAGTGGAGTTATTGACATCCTCATTGGGAATGCACACCACATTGAGTGGTGTATAGTTTGGGAGGCAAACCATATGGCGGGAAGGCGTGCTTGTTTTGAATTTGCACTTCATGGGGTCATCCGTACTTCCCAAATCTTTGCCTACCATATTTGAGGTTGGATGATTCATTTGCTTGAGGCCGGATGGGGACGTCGGGTTCACCTTAGCAACAACGCTGGTAGCGGCAACTGAAACCGCATTGGCTTCCATTATCTTCTTCACGCTCATCATGGCCTCCATCATTGTGGCCATTTTCTCTTTAATGGCCTCCATGTCGGCCTTCATCTTCTCTTGTATCTCCTCTACTTCACCCATTACTCTAGCTCTAGCACGAGTTCGGTAAGGGCGTCGTAAAGCGTGTCCCTTTCCGTTTGATAAGTTCATTTTATTTTATTTTATTTTTCAAGGAAAGAATGCAATGAGCAATGCAACCAATGAAAAGCATGGATGCATGCGAATGATGTACAGTTGAAGTATTGCGAATTTTTACGCAGGATATGGGGTTGAATCAATTTAGATTTTCAACATGGTCCATGACATCTTTGTCAAGGTGAAACTGGAAGTAACAAGGACATCAATAAATATGTTTGGCAGTAGACGAAGCAGTGATGTGACTCATCTTTTGCCCCAATTTTGCAAGACGGTTACTTCCATATTTCAACTTGACTTGATGAACCTTTTTGTAAAAGCATGAGCTTGGTTCAACCCTATAATCCAAGGAATGGCAATTCTGATCGCCAATACTTCAACAACATCTCATAGGGATGAATGACTCGGGCATACTTTAAGCTTATGCATGGAAAAGGTAATTATGAAATTGAGATGCCCGAAGAAACACGATTTCCTAGTTAACCATGCATTAGGTACCATGTTCAATTATTTTGTTTTTAAGTGAAACGGGTTTATGATCCCAACATGGTTGGCTCGTGGTGCCTAACACATGAAACTAAGAATGTAGTGTGAAGTTTCATGCTTCCCCTTTTTTTGTTTTTGTTTTGTAGAGGAAAACGCAAGGATGAGCAAACATGAAAACAAATGGTATGCAATTTTGCAGACCAAAAAGTTTGTTGAACGCATATGCATGATGATGCCATGACTCATGCAAAATGTGAGGCTGGAATATGATAACGGACAAATGCAGGATATGCCCATTATGATGTTATGAAGAGATGCTTATGCGATGCATGATATGAATGCATTTTACGGACACGAGAGCCTAGAAAATTATCTCTTCTTACTTGCGCATTTGGGGGCGCAGTGCCCCATGTGTACAATTAAGAAGGTGATATGGACCTTCCGGCTTCCCGTGACAAAGGACGAGACCAACATACAATGCATGCTAGAGATAAAATGTAGGAGTGATTTGATTTGCACAAGCTTTTTTGGAGTAGAAACATGGGATAAACTCATTTTTTTCAAAAAGTTATAACTAGTCAAGATCTGAGCGACAATACAAACTTCCTAGCGGTTTCTAATCATATGGTCCATTAAGTCTATCATATGCTGACAATAGCTGAGAAGTCCGTGGATCTCCTCGGGGGCGGAATAGGTGTCCGCCACTGCTTTGGCCTTGGCTAGCAATGGGGGAAGTTCTTGACTCCTGTTCAAAGTAAGAGCAAATCGGTCCGTCCACATTGTTGCCTCTTGGTGCAATGAATCAATTATCCTTTCCCTTGCTTCCCTTTCTGCTGATATCTTGGCGTACTCATCCTCTAGCCTTTGCTCGTGAGTCGCCGCTAGACTTAGCTTCTCTTTGCACTTATCGATGATGGCCCACATATTCCCTTCAGTCTCGCTTAACTGTTGGGACAAATTTCTTTTCGACCTAAGGCAAACCTTTAGCTCGTCCTTCAAGATCATGCCTTTGACCCGTGATGATTCCTTTCACCTCTTCGGAGCTTGAGCTCACTATTGCTGCCCTATAAAGCCCCTCAAAACTTTGCTTTGGTCGTGTTCTTCCTTTCGGGCCTTCTTGGTTTCTCATTCCAAGGCTTCATCGGTGGCCATGTTGACATCCCTTAGTTCATCATACTCTTTTCAGACTTTGATGGCTATGGACTTGAACTTCTCTTCGACTACCCAGGCTCTTTCAAGCTCTGCCTTTAGGGCTTGTACCTCATCACTTTCTTCCGAAGCTTTAACCTCATCGTCCCTCACAGTCTTTAGATTTGGGAGCCAATCCAATCCTTGTGTTCGGACTCTCAGCCACTTATGATAGCCGCCGATGATCCCATTACTGCTTCCCCTAAGCTCTCTGTCCTTTCTTCACGCCGCATCCCATGCCTTGCGAACTCCTTGGAGTACCCTCGCGTTGTGGTCACTAAAACCCCGTGCGATGAAAGGCGTGACGCTTTCGTCTAATGGCGCTTCTCTCATGGGGTAGCCAAGCTGTCTTATGGCGAGGACGGGATTATAATTAATACAACCCCTTGTTCCCATCAAGAGAACATTTGGACATCCTTCGCATGAAGATAGAATCCTGATTCTTCCTTCCTTCTAGCGAGGAAACCAATTAACAGACGCCCCTCCATGCTAGCCAAGAGTTGGTCCCAGTTCGCCTTTCCTTTTTCGACGCACGAGCGGTAACCTTGTAGCGGATAGGCAGGCCTACCTTCTTGGAGAAAAAGGTGTGAAACCAGCCCCACATAGAGAGCTGGAGTACAGCAAACAATCCTTGCACCGCTCTTTTCACATCCCCGGTCGAACGTGTCATACATGGCCAAAATGGCGACGATCGGGCTTTCCTTGCCATGATGAAAGGCGAGGAAAGCGTCAATCGCTGCTAGGTCCACTAACCCTTCCATATTCGGAAAGAGGACAACTCCAAAGATCAAAAGCGCCAAGATGTCAATAAAAGAAAGCCCATTCGCCTTGATTTGCCAAGGCCTTTGCCCTTTCCTCCAAACACTTCCTTGGTACTCCGACTACCCCATTCCTGTTTTGCTTTACCCGGTCCAACTCTTGTGCTGAGATTTTCACTACCTTGGCAACTCTTGTCGTGGAAGGATAGAACCTAGAGAAAAGATATGGCTTCCTTCCTCCCATTGGGCATCCCAGGATTTCTTCAAACTCTTTCACAGTCGGCACTAGCTGGAAGTCCTCAAATGTGAAGCACCTTAGGGGCTGGTCATAATACTGGGAAAGGGATGCAATCGGTTCCATGGAGACTTCTACCCTAGCTAGGTCCCAAATCTTGCCATAGGCTTTGCGGAAGGCTTGCCGTCGAAGTTGACCCATTAATTGCCCCAACTTTCGTAAACTGGTGACCTCTAAGCTCTTGATTTTGACTTGATAAAACCTCTTTTCAAGCGAAGGCTTTTGACTTGATCCCATGTTTTACTAAAGTGAAATAAAATCTAATGCGAATCAAAACTCCGACATCTATCATGGGTGGGATGGATGAATGCATGATGGAATGCATATGACACAGATGCAATCTAGAAAAGCGGGGGTTCGGGGAATTTGTCCCCTTCTTAGATACGACGTCTAGGGGTAACAGAATGCCCCAACGCACATTTTTAAGAAGGCGACACGGACCCTCCGTTGGTTTGTTTACAGAAGGGATCAAGACAGAACCCATATGCGATGCCTATGCAAAAGACACAATGCGGGAATGTACACAGTATGACGATATTTACTGAACATAAGCAAAAGGGTATATGATACTTATGCATGGCAGTGTGAAAAATGGCACGCAGCGTGTCTGCTCGTGCCCCTATTTAAGGGACCTATAAGGGAGAGAACTAACTAGGCATTTAGTGATAACCCCCCAAGGTAGTCATATCTCTTTTGATGGTTTCTAGAGGTATCATCCCCTTCGAAGAACATATTGCAGCAGTAGGGACTACTAGCAACAATAAGTTTTCAAAGAGAAAAGCTCTAGATGAGGGTTCACTGTAATCAAGCAAGTCGGAGACCTAGCATGATCACAGATTCACCTCCACTCCTTATGTTCCCATGAACCCGGGTATAGGGCCCTTTTTCACTCACAGTGTGTGCAAATAGTGTTAGTGTTTGTGTGCATCAAATGAATAAATATTTACCTCATGCACACATTCTAAAACACACTAAAAGCAACAAATAGTTTATATACACAAGAAAATAAGACAAATAAAGGGAAACCAACAAAGGAGAAAGTCATGATAAAACATTGCACAAGATTAAATGGCCTAACTCTCTAAAAAACAGTCCCCAGCGGAGTCGCCAACTGTCGCAACCTACCCTTCGGCGGGAGGGCGATGCGAGACTCGCGGGATGCGTGTTCCACGAAAGGAATACGCGCGGAGTCGCCACCAACGTTTATTTGAGGAAAACGTCGGAAAAACCGGAAAAGACGCGATCTACGAACTTTTTAGTAAAAGGTTTGGGAGTTGTATTTACGCACGGGGAAGGTATTAGCACCCCACACGCCCATCCCAAGGGACGGCAGCCTTTAATCGAATGTGCAAACATGACTTTGATTTTTTTGTTCCCTTTTATGTTCTTATATCCTTTATACCCTTTTTATGTTTTTTTCCTTTTTGTGGTCGACAAGGGTGTTTCCCTTTGCTCCTACGTATTCCTCAATTTGGGATGAGAAAATCAGACCTACGTAGTTCTTTCTTATCAAATGATTCTTTTTTACTTAAGTGGTGATCATTTTAAGGCGTTGGACCTTAAAAATGATCCATTTTACTTAGTGAGAAATTGAAATGACAAACTTCAAAAGCCTATTTTTGTGGACGAGCTTGACTAGGCGAGTTGATTTTAGCCTTAGTTTCACTTTAGTTATTAATCAATTCGGTTAAGAATGAGAAATCCCAAAGAGAAAACGTCCGATTGATTTTCCGCTTTATTTTACTAAAAGATGTCTTTTTGATTATTATATTATTTTTTACCTCTTTTTGATTTCCAACGTGGTTACGGCACGACCGAACGGTCGAAATTTATTTTAACCAAAGTTAATGGATAATACAATTCAAACGTTCGGTGGAAATTTATTTTATTTTTAAGTTAAGCGAGAAACGACTTAAGTAAAATGGCTTAAGCACGTCAACAGGGGGTATAAAAAGTAAACAAAACGAGAATCAAAATGCACGAAACACAATGTGGACCACTACGGGTGCATAGAATGAATCGAAAAGCTTGGTTCGAGGTACTTACCCGTTGAAGATCGAAGAACGATGAAGAACGAATGAAGAACGTCGAAGAACGTTTCAAACCTTTGCGAGATTCCTCACAGAAAACGTTACGGAAACGTTTCGGAAGCGCCTCGGCTTAGATTTTCTTCACGGAGACAATTTTTCCAAGCAAATTCAAAAGAGAGAGAAGTGCCTAAGGGGCTGGGATCCTTTCCTTCTTCATTTCCTCCCCTATTTATAGCAAAATAGGGGAGGTGGTTGCCGCCCAGCTCGCCCAGGCGAGCTCAGCTCGCCCAGGCGAGCAGGGTTGCTTCCTCCAGAAGCAACCGCCTTCTGGAGGAATCTTCTGGAGGGCCCAAGTGGGCCTGGGTGCTATTTGCACCCCCATTTTTACTAAGTACACCCCCCTCTGCTGTTTTTTGGTGATTCTTTTCTCGTAAAGTTACGGAAACTTACGAATTTCGTAACGATACTTGTTTTCTTTCCGTAATGTTACGGAACCTTGCGGATTACATAATCATCCCCTTTTTGACTTACGGAATGTTACGGAACCTCACTTAATTATGCAACGATGCTTCCATTTGATTTCCGGTGTGTCACGGAAACTTACGGATTGTGTATCAACATTTTTTGGTTTTTCGGCATGTCCTGGAATTTCACAAATCGCCTAATGATGGGTGCCAAGCACCTCACGAGGACCAAAGAATGGTCGCATGTCATCAAGCAAAGGTTCCCGGACGAAATTAGGGTATGACAATGCTCATCATGGCTTCCATCATTGTGGCCATTTGCTCTTTCATGGCCTCCATGTCGGCCTTCATCTTCTCTTGCACCTCCTCTGCTTCACCCATTACTCTAACTCTAGCACGAGTTCGGTAAGGGCGCCGTAAAGCGTGTCCTTTTCTTTTTGATAACAATGATTAAGTTCATTTTATTTTATTTTATTTTATTTTTCAAGGAAAGAATGCAATGAGCAATGCAACCAATGAAAAGCATGGATGTATGCGAATGATGTACAGTTGAAGTATTGCGAATTTTTACGCAGGATATAGGATTGAATCAATTTAGATTTTCAACATGGTGCATGACATCTTTGTCAAGGTGAAACTGGAAGTAACAAGGACATCAACAATCCTAAATATGTTTGACAGTAGACGAAGCAGTGATGTGACTCAATTCATCTTTTGCCCCAATTTTGCAAGACGGTTACTTCCATATTTCAACTTGACTTGATGAACCTTTTTGTAAAAGCATGAGCTTGATTCAACCCTATAATCCAAGGAATGGCAATTCTGATCGCCAATACTTCAACAACATCTCATAGGGATGAATGACTCGGGCATACTTTAAGCTATGCATGGAAAATGTAATTATGAATTTGAGATGCCCGAAGAAACATCCTTTCTTAGTTAAACATGCATTAGGTACCATGTTCAATCATTTTGTTTTTAAGTGAAATGGGTTTATGATCCCAACATGGTTGGCTCATGGTGCCTAACACATGCAACTAAGAATGTAGTGTGAAGTTTCACGCTCCCCCCTTTTTTGTTTTTGTAGAGGAAAACACAAGGATGAAAACAAATGGTATGCAATTTTGCAGATCAAAAAGTTTGTTGAACGCATATGCATGATGCAATGACTCATGCAAAATGGGAATGTGATAACGGACAAATGCAGGAACGATATGTTCATTATGATGCTATGAAGGGATGTTTATGCGATGCATGATATGAATGCATTTTACGAACACGAGAGCCCGGAAAATTATCTCTTCTTACTTAAGCATTTGGGGCGCAGTGCCCCATGTGTACAATTAAGAAGGTGATATGGACCTTCCGGCTTCCTGTGACAAAGGACGAGACCAACATACAATGCATGCTAGAGATCAAATGAGGGAGTGACTTGATTCGCACTGATTTTTGGAGTAAAAACGTGGGATAAACTCATTTTATTCAGAAAGTTTATAACTATTCAAGATCTGAGCGACAATACAAACTTCCTAGCGGTTTCTAATCATATGGTCCATTAAGTCTATCATATGTTGACAATAGCTGAGAAGTCCGTGGATCTCCTCGGGAGCGGAGTAGGTGCAACAAAGAGTTTATATACACAAGAACATAATGAAGGAAAACAACAAAGGAGTAAGTCATGGTAAAGCATTTGCACAAGATTAAATGGCCTAACTCTCTAAAAACAGTCCCCAGTGGAGTCGCCAACTGTCGCAACCTACCCTTCGGCGGGAGGGCGACGCGAGACTCGCGGGATGCGTGTTCCACGAAAGGAATACGCGCGGAGTCGCCACCAACGTTTATTTGAGGAAAACGTCGGAAAAACCGGAAAAGACGCGATCTACGAACTTTTAAGTGAAAGGTTCGGGAGTTGTATTTACGCACGGGGAAGGTATTAGCACCCCACACGTCCGTCCCAAGGGACGGCAGCCTTTAATCGAATGTGCAAACATGACTTTGATTTTTATGTTCCCTTTTATGTTCTTATATCCTTTATACCCTTTTTATATTTTTTTCTTTTTTGTGGTCGACAAGGGTGTTTCCCTTTGCTCCTACGTATTCCTCAATTTGGGATGAGAAAATCAGACCTACGTAGTTCTTTCGGAACAAAGTGTTTGGTTAAGTTTGTTTTTGTCTTTTTTGCAAAGTATGTTTTTATTTGAACAAAAGGTCATTTAAGGTGTTGGACCATTAAACGGTCTTTTGATTTTGAAAGATGAGAAACGTTAAGGCGTTGGACCATTAACGATCTCTTGTTTTTGAAAGGAGAGAAACGTTAAGGCATTGGACCATTAACGATCTCTTGGGGTGGTCGACAAAAGCGGGGCTTTTGCTCCTACGTATCCTCAATGAGGAACTCAGACCTACGTAGTTCTTTCTTATCAAGTGATTCTTTTTTACTTAAGTGGTGATCATTTTAAGGCGTTGGACCTTAAAAATGATCCATATTACTTAGTGAGGAATTGAAATGACAAACTTCAAAAGCCTATTTTTGTGGACGAGCTTGACTAGGCGAGTTGATTTTAGCCTTAGCTTCACTTTAGTTATTAATCAATTCGATTAAGAATGAGAAATCCCAAAGAGAAAACGTCCGATTGATTTTCCGCTTTATTTTACTAAAAAGATATCTTTTTGATTATTATATTATTTTTTACCTCTTTTTGATTTCCAACGTGGTTACGGCATGACCGAACGGTCGGAATTGATTTTAACCGAAGTTAATGGATAATACAATTCAAACGTTCGGTGGAAATTTATTTTATTTTTAAGTTAAGCGAGAAATGACTTAAGTAAAATGGCTTAAGCATGTCAACAGGGGGTATAAAAAGTAAACAAAACGAGAATAAAAATGCACGAAACACAATGTGGACCACTACGGGTACATAGAATGAATCGAAAAGCTTGGTTCGAGGTACTTACCCGTTGAAGATTGAAGAACGATGAAGAACGAATGAAGAACGTCGAAGAACGGTTGAAACCTTTGCGAAATTCCTCACGGAAAACGTTACGGAAACGTTTCGGAAGCGCCTCGGCTTAGATTTTCCTCACGGAAACAATTTTTCCAAGCAAATTCGAAAGAGAGAAAAGTGCCTCAGGGGCTGAACCCCTTCCTTCTTCATTTCCTCCCCTATTTATAGCAAAATAGGGGAGGTGGTTGCCGCCCAGCTCGCCCAGGCGAGCTCAGCTCGCCCAGGCGAGCTCAGCTCGCCCAGGCGAGCAGGGTTGCTTCCTCCAGAAGCAACCGCCTTCTGGAGGAATATTCCAGAGGGCCCAAGTGGGCATGGGTGCTATTTGCACCCCCATTTTTACTAAGTACACCCCCCTCTGCTGTTTTTTGGTGATTCTTTTTTCGTAAAGTTACGGAAATTTACGAATTTCGTAACGATACTTGTTTTCTTTCCGTAATGTTACGGAACCTTGCGGATTACATAATCATCCCCTTTTTGACTTACGGAATGTTACGGAACCTCACTTAATTATGCAACGATGCTTCCATTTGATTTCCGATGTGTCACGGAAACTTACGGATTGTGCATCAACATTTTTTTGGTTTTTCGGCATGTCCTGGAATTTCATAAATTGCCTAATGATGGGTGCCAAGCACCTCACAAGGACCAAAGAATGGTCGCATGTCATCAAGCAAAGGTCCCCGGACGAAATTAGGGTATGACACCTTTCTGCTGATATCTTGGCGTACTCATCCTCTAGCCTTTGCTCATGAGTCGCTGCTAGATTTAGCTTCTCTTTGCACTTATCGATGATGGCCCACATATTCCCTTCAGTCTCGCTTTAACTGTTGGGACAAATTTCTTTTTGACCTAAGGCAAGCCTTTAGCT
The DNA here is from genome assembly GCF_000004515.6 of Glycine max. Taxonomy (NCBI): domain Eukaryota; kingdom Viridiplantae; phylum Streptophyta; class Magnoliopsida; order Fabales; family Fabaceae; genus Glycine; species Glycine max. Next base: position 23,794,986 of record NC_016089.4, read on the forward strand.
CATCCTTCCAGATCATGCCTTTGACCCGTGATGATTCCTTTCACCTCTTCGGAGCTTGAGCTCACTATTGCTGCCCTATAAAGCCCCTCAAAACTTGTTTTGGTCGTGTTCTTCCTTTCGGGCCTTCTTGGTTTCTCGTTCCAAGGCTTCAGCTGTGGCCATATTGGCGTCCCTTAGTTCATCATACTCTTTTCAGACTTTGATGGCTATGGACTTGAACTTCTCTTCGACTACCCGGGCTCTTTCAAGCTCTGCTTTTAGGGCTTGTACCTCATCACTTTCTTCCGAAGCTTTAACCTCATCGTCTCTCACAGTCTTTAGATTTGGGAGCCAATCCAATCCTTGTGTCCGGACTCTCAGCCACTTATGATAGCCGCCGATGATCCCATTACTGCTTCCCCTAAGCTCTCTGTCCTTTCTTCACACCGCATCACATGCCTTGCGAACTCCTTGGAGTACCTTTGCATTGGGGTCACTGAAACCCCGTGGTGAGGACAGGATTATAATTAATACAACCCCTTGTTCCCATTAAGGGAACATTTGGAAATCCTTCGCATGAAGATAGAATCCTGATTCTTCCTTCCTTCTAGCAAGGGAACCAATTAACAGACGCCCCTCTATGCTAGCCAAGAGTTGGTCCCAATTCGTCTTTCTTTTTTTCGACGCACGAGCGGTGACATTGTAGCGGATAAACGAGCCTACCTTCTTGAAAAAAAAAAGGTGCGAAACCAGCCACACATAGAGAGCCGGTGTACAACAAACAATTCTTGCGCCGCTCTTTTCACATCTCTGATCGAACGTGTCATGCATGGCCAAAATGGCGACGACCAAGATTTCCTTGCCATGATGAAAGGCGAGGAAAGCATCAATCACTGCTAGGTCCACTAACCCTTCCATATTTGGAAAGAGGACACCTCCAAAGATCAAAAGCGCCAAGATGTCAATAAAAGAAGCCCATTCGCCTTGATTTTGCCAAGGCCTTTGCCCTTTCCTCTAAACACTTCCTTGGTACTCCGACTACTCCATTTCTGTTTTGCTTTACACGGTCCAACTCTTGTGCTGAGATTTTCACTACCTTGCAACTCTTTTCGTGGAGGGATAGAACCCAGAGAAAAGATATGGCTTCCTGTCGCAACCTACCCTTCGACGGGAGGGCGACGCGAGACTCGTGGGATGCGTGTTCCACGAAAGGAATACGCGCGGAGTCGCCACCAACGTTTATTTGAGGAAAACGTCGGAAAAACCGGCAAAGACGCGATCTACGAACTTTTAAGTGAAAGGTTCGGGAGTTGTATTTACGCGCGGGGAAGGTATTAGCACCCCACACGTCCGTCACAAGGGACGGCAGCCTTTAATCGAATGTGCAAACATGACTTTGATTTTTACGTTCCCTTTTATGTCCTTATATCCTTTATACCCTTTTTATATTTTTTCTCTTTTAGTGGTCGACAAGGGTGTTTCCCTTTGCTCCTACGTATTCCTCAATTGGGATGAGAAAATCAGGCCTACGTAGTTCTTTCGGAACAAAGTGTTTGGTTTAAGTTTGTTTTTTGTCTTTTTTGCAAAATATGTTTTTTATTTGAACAAAAGGTCATTTAAGGTGTTGGACCATTAAACGGTCTTTTGATTTTGAAAGGAGAGAAACGTTAAGGCATTGGACCATTAACGATCTCTTGTTTTTGAAAGGAGAGAAACGTTAAGGCATTTGGACCATTAATGATCTCTTGGGGTGGTCGACAAAAGCGGGGCTTTTGCTCCTACGTATCCTCAATTGCGATGAGGAAATCAGACCTACGTAGTTCTTGCAAAAGCGGTAAAGTCACATGTTGATTTTATGCTTTTGAACGGTCCATGTTAACCGATAAAAGCAAAGAGGACCGTTTAAGGCGTTGGACCTTAAAACGGTTTTTAGTGATTTTTCGGAAAAAAACTTGATTTGTGAGTTGATTTTAGTCTTAGTTTCACTTTGGTTATTAATCAATTCATTCAAGGAAACTTCCAAAGAAAAACGTCCGATTGATTTTTTTTATTATTTTATTCAAAGATATTTTGATTATTTTATTATTATTTTTCAAGATATTTTGATTATTTTATTATTATTTTACTTTTTTTGGTTTAACCGAGGTTATAGCGTGAACGATCGGTTAGATTTCGTTTTAACAGTGATTAAACGAGATTACAACACAAATGATCGGTTGAAATTCATTTTATCATTTATTAGACGAGAAAACGGCTTAAATAAATGGTTAAAGCACGTTAAAAACTAAAGAAAAGAAAACTGAAAGTAAACGAAATTAAAGTGAAAGTACACAAAACAAGAAATGAATTGAAAGTCTCGGATTCGAAAACTTACCCGTTGAAGAACGAAGAACGAACAAAGAACGGATGAAGAACGGTGAAGAACGACGAAGAACGATGAAAAATTTCCACAGAATCGCTTACGGAAGCGTTACGGAAGTACTTCGACTTGATTTTTCTTCACGAAAACGTGTTTTTTGCCCAAAATAGCCGAAATGCATAGCCAAAGGGGTCTTGAACATTTTGAAACAGCTCCCCCCTCCCCTATTTATAGAAAAAAAAGGGAGGTGCTTGCCGCCCAAAGACTTAATGAAGAAGATTTCTAAGCGCACCCGAATTACTAAGTTCACCCCCCTTTTCGTATTTTACGGAAAAGTTACGGAAGCCTTACGGAACTATTTTCGAATTTGATTTTCATCTTTTTTCTCTTCCCTTTCACCAATGTTAAGTGGAATATGCTTACCCAAAGTTTTCGGAAATTTTACGGAAGTATTACGGAAGCCGCGGAAGCCCCGAAAACCATTTTTCAAAAACGTGGAGGAGCTTGCCGCCCAGTTGCTTCCTCCTTAAGCAACCCAACTTCCAAAATGTTCTGGAAGGGCCTAGATTTGAATTTCTATTTACACCCCTATCTTGATAAGTTCACCCCCTTACCTTTTTTGGTGATTCTTTTTTCATAAAGTTACGGAAACTTACGAATCTCGTAACGATACTTGTTTTCTTTCCGTAATGTTACGAAACCTTGCGGATTACATAATCATCCCCTTCTTGACTTACGGAATGTTACGGAATCTCACTTAATTATGCAACGATGCTTCCATTTTATTTCCGGTGTGTCACGGAAACTTACGGATTGTGCATCAATATATTTTTTTTGGTTTTTCGGCATGTCCTGGAATTTCACAAATTGCCCAATGATGGATGCCAAGCACCTCACAAGGACCAAAGAAAGGTCGCATGTCATCAAGCAAAGGTCCCCGGACGAAATTAGGGTATGACACTTCCTTCCTCCCAGTGGGCATCCCAGGATTTCTTCAAACTCTTTTACAGTTGGCACTAGCTGGAAGTCCTCGAATGTGAAGCACCTTAGGGGCTGGTCATAATACTGGGAAAGGGATGCAATCGGTTCCATGGAGACTTCTACCCTAGCTAGGTCCCAAATCTTACCATAGGCTTTGCGGAAGGCTTGCCGTTGAAGTTGACCCATTAATTGCCCAACCTCTCGTAAACTAGTGACCTCTAAGCTCTTGATTTTGACTTGATAGAACCTCTTTTTAAGCGAAGGCTTTTGACTTGATCCCATGTTTTACTAAAGTGAAATAAAATCTAGTGCGAATCAAAACTCCGACATCTATCATGGGTGGAATGGATGAATGCATGAAGAAATGCATATGACACAGATGCAATTTACGAATATGGGAGCCCGAGGAATTCGTCCCCTTCTTAGACACGACATCTAGGGGTAGCAAAGTGCCCCAATGTACGTTTTTTAAGAAGGCAACACGGACCCTCCGTTGGTTTGTGTCGCAACCTACCCTTCGGCGGGAGGGCGATGCGAGACTCGCGGGATGCGTGTTCCACGAAAGGAATACGCGCGGAGTCGCCACCAACGTTTATTTGAGGAAAACGTCGGAAAAACCGGAAAAGACGCGATCTACGAACTTTTTAGTGAGAGGTTCGGGAGTTGTATTTACGCATGGGGAATGTATTAGCACCCCACACGTCCGTCACAAGGGACGACAACCTTTAAGTGTGCAAATATGACTTCAATTTGTTTTATCTTCCCCTTTTTACGTTTTTATGCCTTTTTGTATTTTTTATCTTTTTGTGGTCGACAAGGGTGTTTACCTTTGCTCCTACGTATTCCTCAATTTGTGATGAGGAAATCAGACCTACGTAGTTCTTTCAGAACAAAGTGTTTGGTTAAGTTTGTTTTTGTCTTTTTTGCAAAATATGTTTTTATTTGAACAAAAGGTCATTTAAGGTGTTGGACCATTAAACGGTCTTTTGATTTTGAAAGATGAGAAACGTTAAGGCGTTGGACCATTAACGATCTCTTGTTTTTGAAAGGAGAGAAACGTTAAGGCATTGGACCATTAACGATCTCTTGGGGTGGTCGACAAAAGCGGGGCTTTTGCTCCTACGTATCCTCAATGAGGAACTCAGACCTACGTAGTTCTTTCAAAAGCGGTAAAGTTACATGTTGATTTTATGCTTTTGAACAGTCCATGTTAACCGATAAAAGCAAAGAGGACCGTTTAAGGCGTTGGACCTTAAAACGGTTTTTAGTGATTTTCGGACAAAACTTGATTTGTGAGTCTATTTTAGTCTTAGTTTCACTTTGGTTATTAATCAATTCATTCAAGGAAACTTCCAAAGAAAAAACGTCCGATTGATTTTTTTGTTTTATTTTATTCAAAGATATTTTGTTTATTTTATTATTATTTTTCAAGATATTTTGATTATTTTATTATTATTTTACTTTTTTTGTTTAACCGAGGTTATAGCGTGAACGATCGGTTAGATTTCATTTTAAAAGTGATTAAATGAGATTACAACACAAATGATCGGTTGAAATTCATTTTATCATTTATTAGGTGAGAAAACGGCTTAAATAAACGGTAAAAGCGCGTTAAAGGCGGAAGAAAAGAAATCGAAAATGAACGAAATAAAGAGGAAAGCTTAAAAAAACAAGAAATGAATTAAAAGTCTCGGATTCGAAAACTTACCCGTTGAAGAACGAAGAACGGATGAAGAACGATGAAGAACGGACGAAAACCTTCACGGATTTGCTTACGGAAACATCTCGGAAGCGTTACGGAAGCACCTCGGCTTGGATTTTCTTCACGGAAACAATTTTTTTCACCCAAAACAGCTAAAATACATAGCCAAGGGGCTGAGGGATCCTTAGAACAGCCCCCTTCAGCCTTTTTATAGGAAAAAGGGGGAGGAGGTTGCCGCCCAGCTCGCCCAGGCGACCTTCGCTCGCCCAGGCGAGCTGGGTTGCTTCCTCCAGAAGCAACCCAGCTTCAAAAAACGTTCTGGAAGGCCCAATTCAAAATTTCGAAATTGCTATTTGCACCCCCCAATTTTGATAAGTTCACCCCCCTTCTTTCGTAATTTACGAAAAAGTTACGGAAGCCTTACGGAAGCATATAGGATTTGATTTTCTTCTTTTTTTCTCTTCCGTCTCACCCGTATTAAGTTAGTTATGCTTATTTAGAGTTATGGGAATTTTACGGAAGCATTACGGGTGTCCCAGAAGCCCCGGAATCCCATTTTCCAACAAAATGGGGGGTGTGGTGGCCACCTAGCTCGCCCAGGCGAGCTAGGTTACTTCAACCTTAAGCAAGAAATTGCCCAGAAACCTCTAGAAGGGCCCAGATTCGAAAATTACTATTTGCACCCCCCATTTTACTAAATACACCCCCCTTTGGCTTTTTTTTTGGTGATTCTTTTTTCGTAAAGTTACGGAAACTTACGAATTTCGTAACGATACTTGTTTTCTTTCCATAATGTTACGGAACCTTGCGGATTACATAATCATCCCCTTTTTGACTTACGGAATGTTACGGAACCTCACTTAATTATGCAACGATGCTTCCATTTGATTTCCGGTGTGTCACGGAAACTTACGGATTGTGCATCAATATTTTTTTTGGTTTTTCGGTATGTCCTGGAATTTCACAAATTGCCTAATGATGGATGCCAAGCACCTCACAAGGACCAAAGAAAGGTCGCATGTCATCAAGCAAAGGTCCCCGGACGAAATTAGGGTATGACAGTTGCCCCTCTTTACTTGTCTTTTATTGGAGATAAAAGGGAAGTAAAGATAAGACACTAATTTCGTTCCTCTCGATTTGACGAGAGTCGCTGGTGACCATAAAATCTCCACATGCAAATGACTTGTTGTTCCCGGATTTTCACAAATTGCCTAATGATGGGTGCCAAGCACCTCACAAGGACCAAAGAAAGGTCGCATGTCATCAAGCAAAGGTACCCGGACGAAAATTAGTGTATGACACTAATTTCGCTCCTCTCGGTTGACGAGAGTCGCGGGTGACCATGACTTGTCGTTCCCGGATTTTCACAAATTGCCTAATGATGGGTGCCAAGCACCTCACAAGGACCAAAGAAAGGTCGCATGTCATCAACCAAAGGTACCCGGACGAAAATTAGTGTATGACACTAATTTCGCTCCTCTCGGTTGACGAGAGTCGCGGGTGACCATGACTTGTCGTTCCCGGATTTTCACAAATTGCCTAAGGATGGGTGCCAAGCACCTCACAAGGACCAAAGAAAGGTCGCATGTCATCAAGCAAAGGTACCCGGACGAAAATTAGTGTATGACACTAATTTCACTCCTCTCGGTTGACGAGAGTCGCGGGTGACCATGACTTGTCGTTCCCGGATTTTCACAAATTGCCTAATGATGGGTGCCAAGCACCTCACAAGGACCAAAGAAAGGTCGCATGTCATCAAGCAAAGGTACCCGGACGAAAATTAGTGTATGACACTAATTTCGCTCCTCTCGGTTGACGAGAGTCGCGGGTGACCATGACTTGTCGTTCCCGGATTTTCACAAATTGCCTAATGATGGGTGCCAAGCACCTCACAAGGACCAAAGAAAGGTCGCATGTCATCAAGCAAAGGTACCCGGACGAAAATTAGTGTATGACACTAATTTCGCTCCTCTCGGTTGACGAGAGTCGCGGGTGACCATGACTTGTCGTTCCCGGATTTTCACAAATTGCCTAATGATGGGTGCCAAGCACCTCACAAGGACCAAAGAAAGGTCGCATGTCATCAAGAAAAGGTACCCGGACGAAAATTAGTGTATGACACTAATTTCGCTCCTCTCGGTTGACGAGAGTCGCGGGTGACCATGAAATTTCCGCATGTAAATGACTTGTTGTTCCCGGAGGAACAAAAGGTGCAGAAGACTATGTCAGCCTCTGCATGCTATCAAGCGTTCTGTCTTACAGATAGCAAAAGAATGTTTATATGGATAACCACTCGGGTATTTCCGCGTATCATCAGGCCCGCCGCCTCTGGATGATACAAGGGTGCAGAATGACCAAATTTGGTCTCTGCTTGTCATCGGGCCCGCCGCCTCTGGATGACAAAAGGGTGCGGATAACCGTAAGGTATCTCCGTGTATCATCGGGCCCGCCGCCTCTAGATGATACAAGGGTGCAGAATGACCGTAAGGTATCTCCGCGTATCATCGGGCCCGCCGCCTCTGGATGATACAAGGGTGCAGAATGACCAAATTTGGTCTCTGCTTGTCATCGGGCCCGCCGCCTCTGGATGACAAAAGGGTGCGGATAACCATAAGGTATCTCCGCGTATCATCGGGCCCGCCGCCTCTGGATGATACAAGGGTGCAGAATGACCAAATTTGGTCTCTCCTTGTCATCGGGCCCGCCGCCTCTGGATGACAAAAGGGTGCGGATAACCGTAAGGTATCTCCGCGTATCATCGGGCCCGCCGCCTCTGGATGATACAAGGGTGCAAAATGACCAAACTTGGTCTCTGCTTGTCATCGGGCCCGCCGCCTCTGGATGACAAAAGGGTGCGGATAACCGTAAGGTATCTCCGCGTATCATCGGGCCCGCCGCCTCTGGATGATACAAGGGTGCAGAATGACCAAACTTGGTCTCTGCTTGTCATTGGGCCCGCCGCCTCTGTATGACAAAAGGGTGCGGATAACCGTAAGGTATCTCCGCGTATCATCGGGCCCGCCGCCTCTGGATGATACAAGGGTGCAGAATGACCAAACTTGGTCTCTGCTTGTCATCGGGCCCGCCGCCTCTGTATGACAAAAGGGTGCGGATAACCGTAAGGTATCTCCGCGTATCATCGGGCCCGCCGCCTCTGGATGATACAAGGGTGCAGAATGACCAAACTTGGTCTCTGCTTGTCATCGGGCCCGCCGCCTCTGGATGACAAAAGGGTGCGGATAACCGTAAGGTATCTCCGTGTATCATCGGGCCCGCCGCCTCTGGATGATACAAGGGTGCAGAATGACCAAACTTGGTCTCTGCTTGTCATCGGGCCCGCCGCCTCTGGATGACAAAAGGGTGCGGATAACCGTAAGGTATCTCCGCGAATCATCGGGCCCGCCGCCTCTGGATGATACAAGGGTGCAGAATGACCAAACTTGGTCTCTGCTTGTCATCGGGCCCGCCGCCTCTGGATGACAAAAGGGTGCGGATAACCGTAAGGTATCTCCGCGTATCATCGGGCCCGCCGCCTCTGGATGATACAAGGGTGCATGTCACATGACCTCAGGGTCAGTATGACAAAGATTATGGGGCGGCCGACAAAAGCAAGGTTCTTGCTCCTACGTATCCTCCAATGAGGAACTCAGACCTACGTAGTTCTGGATAACTTGTGAGACTTGAAAAGTCTCCATCGGAAGATGCTGACATCTCCGGAAAGGGCGCAGATGGCCACATTGGCCTCTACTCGTCAATCACACTTGGGGTCACTGAATGACGAGGTGCGAATAACCGTAAGGTGTCTCCGCGGGCTACCAGCTCTTGGGTCATGGCAACAAAAGGCGGTGTGGTCGACAAAAGCGAGGCTCTTGCTCCTACGTATCCTCCAATGAGGAACTCAGACCTACGTAGTTCTGGATAACTTGTGAGACTTGAAAAAGTCTCGGTGTTTTCTTTGCAAACATGCTTTAGTAAAGAGATAAATATTCCAACTGATTAGAGCAGCATATGCTTTTTTGAGTGAAAAACAATGCGTTTACCGGGGAAGGAGAGTCTGCTGATGAAATCCCCCATAATCTCAACTGAGATTTTGGATGTTAGCATTTCGTTTCTAAATGACCATTTAGAGGAAACACTGGGTTCGACAAAATAGAAGAAAATCACTCAAAGTGTATCAATCTCGCACATGTAAGTGTTTCATCCTAATTCCGAACCATAGATATGTCAGGACTTGACTTTGCAAATTATTTCCTATCAAATCAAAAATTACATGCGTTCTTTTGGTGGGTTTTTCGGCTTTTGATTATTTTTTTTGCCTTTTCCTTTTCTGTTTTGGTTTTGCGCGAGGCGAACAAGTCACCGACGCACAGGATTTTGGTTGGTAATCAAAGGGAGAAGACCACTTTAGGTCATGGTTTCCTTTTCTTTCTTTTGTTCATTTGATGACAATTCTGTACTGTTCTGATATTGTCTGGTCCAAAGACCTCTCTGCACATTTCTTCTGGTTTCTTTGACCAGGAGCTTCCTTCTTTTTTACTTTCTCCCATTCTTTGGTTGGGAATTTTCTTTCTTTTCTTTTTTCTTTCTCCCACTCTTTGATTGGGAATTTCCTTTCTTTTCTTTTTTCTCTTTCTCCCACTCTTTGATTGGGAATTTCCTTTCCTTCCTTTTTTGCTTCCTCTTTGATTGGGAATTTCCTTTCCTTCTTTTTTTTTTTTTTTTTTTTTTTGCTTCCCTTTCCTTCTTTTTTTTTTTTTTTTTTTTTTTTTTGCTTCCGAGGGTAAGGTTTATGGTGAGTCAGGATTTTGGCTCAAGTTCAAGGATAAAAGGGATGCCCCACATTATTTCCATGACACAAATGCAAAAATGATGATTTGGAAACTTTATGCAAAATTGGTCATGCATGCACCTATGCGGACACTCAAGTGTCAAATTTTTATGGTCATGTGATGCTAGGGCTCATGATTCATTTCCTCTATTTTAGTCAACCCAATGTTTCCAAAATATGTTCTTTTATCCATTTGTGCATTCATCCAAGTCCATTTCGGGCGTCCGGGAAAATTTCACAGCATTCACCCTTCAGGTGTACACACACATTTTTTTTTTCCAAAAACTAGCTATGATCAGCGAATTTTTCTTCAAAGAAAAGTTGGAAGTCATCTCTTTTCAAAAGCATGTTGGTTTTTCAGCTAGACAACTTATTTTTCTTTTTTCTCTCTTTTTTTCTTCTTTTTTTTTATTTGTTTATTTCTTTTTCTTGTTTGTTTTTTTTTCTTCTCTTTTTTTTTCATGAGGTATTTTGCTATCTAAACATGTGCATATTTTTGTGAGGTATTTTTGCTATATACACGCACATCTAAGGTATCTCTCTACCTAAACATACAAATATATATTTTGTGAAGTATTTTTTTGTTTACATACACGCACATCTAAGGTATCTCTCTACCTAAACATACATATATATATTTTGTGAAGTATTTTTTTGTTTACATACATGCATATCTAAGGTATCTTTCTACCTAAACATACATATATATTTTGTGAAGTGTTTTTTTTGTTTACATACATGCATATCTAAGGTATTTTCACTACCTAAACATACATATATATATATTTTGTGAGGTATGACTACCTTCCGAGCTTGCGCTTGTTTTATTTAAATCCCCAGGATCATGAGCAACTAGGTGCATCCTACTATAAAAAGTGATCAAATAACAAGCATAGATTCAAAAGGTACTAGGTTGCCTCCTAGTAGCGCTTCTTTAACGTCTTTAGCTGGACGCCTTATGACTTGTCGGTCACTGACCTAGTACTTTGCTTACCTTTGGCTTTGGACTTGGTCGCCTATGGGTCGGCCATGTGTCGTAGGCAACGCTCTAACTTTTTTGTGGATGAGCAGAGGTGAACTCTAAAGGTGGTGGCGGTGCGTCTATTGCCCGCTACCGGCCATCCTAATGCTACTGTGGTGTCTCGCCCTGCGTCTGCCTGGGGGCGCAGTACTTCTTGATGAAAGCTCGATTAGTAGGGGGCCTGATGCCCTTGCTGGAGGTGACAGGTACTCCGTAGAACTGACAGAGACCCGTAATTAGAGCTTGACAACTCCAAGACCCTGTTGGACTTCTTCGGGTCCACTGGGTGTCTTGCAGGCGCAATCCCTGCAAACAATAGATGAAATCAGAAATCAGTTGAGTGATGTGCATACTTACCTATGATGACGTGACCTTGCCGGGGGGTACAGGCACCCTGTAGGACTGATAGAGGCCCGTAACCAGAGCTGGAAACCCCAGGGCCCTGTTGGACTTCTTCAGGTTCACTGGGTGTCTTTGTGGGTGCGATCCCTGCAAACAAATAAATGGTATCAGAAATCAGTTGAACCATATGCATACTTACCCATGTCGGGACGGCACAGACCAACTGATACTTCCGCAGGGGGAGATTGGCATTGCGGTCGCTGGGCAGAATGTTGCTAAGTAGCAATGTCATCTATATCTGTGTAAGAGTGGTCATGTTGGTGCGCATGGTCCGCACTCTTCTCTTTACAGCGGCACGGGTGAAATCTTGCCCAGTATGCATAGTAGCTGTGTGATAGCCTCCCTCTCTGGTTGTGCTCGCACAATTGGCCCTCCTCCAATATGAGGGGGTGGCCCAGGAACCGTTAAAAGGAAACTACTGGTCCCTTAACCGGGAGTGCAAGTCTCGGTTAAGCATTTAAGGACAGAGGACCTTAAATTATCTTAAGGTGTGAATATGGAGCCCACTGAAAGTGAGGACGCGTAGTCCTCTAAAGGCGAGGGCGTGTAGCCCTCTGAAGTTCAGGACGTGTCGCCTTTCGAAGGCGAGGGAGTGTAGTCCTATGATGGCAAGGACGTGCAATCCTCTGAAGGTGAGGGCATGCCCCCCTTTGAAAATGAGGAACATGTAGTCCTCTGATGGCGAGGACGTGTAGTCCTCTAAAGGTGAGGACGTGTAGTCCTCTGAAGGTGAGGGCATGTAGCCCTACGAAGGTGAAGGCACATGACCCTTTGACGGCGAGGACGTGTAGTCCTCTGAAGTTGAAGGTACATGACCCTTTGAAGGCGAGGACGTGTAGTCCTCTGAAGGTGAAGGTAACTAGTACCCAAGGTGAGGGCGTGTAGCCCTCTCAAGGCGAGGACTTATAGTCCTCTAGAGGTGAGGGCGTGCAGCCCTCTGGTGGTGAGGACGTGTAGTCCTCTCAAGGCGAGGACGTGTAGTCCTCTGACGGTGAGGGTAACTAGTACCCAAGGTGAGGGCGTGTAGCCCTCTCAAGGCGAGGACATGTAGTCCTCCGGAGGTAAGGGCGTGCAGCCCTCTGATGGTGAGGACGTGTAGTCCTCTCAAGGCGAGGACATGTAGTCCTCTCAACGGTGAGGGTAATTAGTACCCAAGGTGAGGGCGTGTAGCCCTCTCAAGGCGAGGACATGTGGTCCTCTGAAGGTGAGGGCGTGCAGCCCTCTGTTGGCGAGGATGTGTAGTCCTCTAAAAGCGAGGACGTGTAGTCCTCTTAACGGTGAGGGTAACTAGTACCCAAGGTGAGGGCGTGTAGTTCTCTAAAGGTGAAGGCATGTAGCCCTATGAAGGTGAGGACATGTAGTCCTCTGAAGGTGAGGGTAACTAGTACCCAAGGCGAGGGCGGGTAGCCCTCTCAAGGCGAGGACGTGTAGTCCTCTGGAGGTGAGGGCGTCCAGCCCTCTGATGGTGAGGACATGTAGTCCTCTCAAGGCGAGGACGTGTAGTCCTCTCAAGGCGAGGACGTGTAGTCCTCTCAAGGTGAGGACGTGGAGTCCTCTGAAGGCGAGGATGTGTAGTCCTCTAAAGGTGAGGGCGTGCAGCCCTCTGTTGGCGAGGACGTGTAGTCCTCTAAAGGTGAGGGCGTGTAGCCCTACGTTGGCGAGGACGTGTAGTCCTCTCAAGGTGAGGGCATGCAGCCCTCTGTTGGCGAGGACGTGTAGTCCTCTAAAGGTGAGGGCGTGTAGCCCTACGAAGGTGAGGACATGCAGTCCTCTGATGGCGAGGGCGTGTAACCCTCTGAAGGTGAGGACATGCAGTCCTCTGATGGCGAGGGCGTGTAGCCCTCTGAAGGTGAGGACACGCAGTCCTCTGATGGCGAGGGCGTGTAGCCCTCTGAAGGTAAGGACATGCAGTCCTCTGAAGGTGAGGACACACAGTCTTCTTAAGGTGAGGGCGTGCAGCCCTCTGTTGGCGAGGAGTGTAGTCCTCTGAAGACCAGGGTACTAGTACCCGAGGGTCCATCCTTATGAGAAAGCAAGAGATCGACTCATCGAGAGAGCCGGTCATCCCAAATTCAAAAGATTTGGACATCTAGATGTAGGGAATCTATGTAGTTAACATGATTTTGAGGGATGCAAATGCATGCAACCTTTGTTGTGAAATTTGGGTAAATGCGGACTTTATATGAAACAATGCAATGTAATGGAAAGTTGTACAATGTTCATGGCATTCTTTCCCTATTTTGTGATTTTGATTTTGATTTGATTTTTTTTTTTTGGAAAACACAGATTGACTGCCCTTTTGAAAAAGGTGATAATTCATGCAACCTCATCCTATCTTTTTGCAAATCTCTCCGGGAACTCCCTCAGAGTGTATGTTCTTTTTGATTTAGTCACTTGACCGTTTTGGAGTGACGGGAATGGAGTCGTTTGATAATTAATCAATCTATTGAAATTCCAGGGCTTGTCCCCCTTTTTTTTTGTTAAAAACCTCGATGGGTGAGAACTTTTGATCGGCCCCTATGTTCACTTGAGGCTCATGAACGGTGCCCCTCATTGCCCCAGTGTAAGGCTTTGAGGTACCAATCGTTGTCTTTCATCATGACCTTGTAGGAGGGAACCTATTGGGTGAGAACTTCTAATCTGCCCCTAGGTTCGCTTGAGGTTTTTGCATGGTGCCTTTCGTTGCCCAGTGTAGGGCTTAGAGGTACCAAGTGTTGTCTTGTTTTCACGACCTCGTAGTGAGGAAGAATGAAAGAAGCAGTTGATTCTTGCAAAAAGAATTTTCCAAGGACGAGAAATAGTTGAAGGATCTTTCAGTTGATGGATTAAGTCAAATGACTCCTATGTAGAAGCAAGATGTTTTGATGTCTTGATGATGCTAAAGGATCAAGTGCTTCTAAGTTTTATTCAAGACAAGAATCCAAGAAAATCAAGATATATGATCAAGTTGATCTCTAGAATCTTAGGAAGAAGTTTCCAAATTGAAGAAGCAAAAGGTTTGACCAAGGAATTCTATCCTTTCAAATTGAGATTTGCTCTCTGGTAATCGATTACCAGCAGTTTGAAAATGTTTTAATTCAAATTTTTAAAACCTGTAATTGATTACATAAGTCTTGTAATTGATTACAAGAGGGGATTTTCAGAAAATAATTTCCAAGAGACATATCTATTCAAATGATTTATGAATGGCCATTCAAATGTTTTAAAGAGAGTTTTCATTGCCCAAACAGTTTTATCCTCTCGAAAGATCAAGAGCTTTTCTGAACTGAAATGTCTTATCCTCTCAAAAGATTCCTTGGTCAACCACTTGCATATTCAATAAGGAATTTTTGATTGATCTTCATTTTACAATCTACCTCTTTTAAGAGAGATCTCTTCTTCTCTTCTTCTTATTTCTGAAAAGGGATTAAGAGACCGTGGGTCTCTTGTTGTAGAGGATTCCTGAACACAAGGGAAGGGTTATCCCTGTGTGCATTGTTAATTCGAAAAGAGAGATTGATAGTTCAATTGGGGAATAGTCTTTGCATCTTAATTCAACCCCCCTTTTTCTTAAGGTAACTGAGGCCATTTGTCCAACATCCTATTCTTGATAACTCACTTCTCTCTAAAAAGACAAAATGAGGTCACATGAACGTCTATATTTTTACTTGAAAACACAGTCAATCAAATGCCTTTTTATTTTTTATTTTGAAACTTATTTGTTTTGAACTTTGCTCGTTGTTTTACGGCACCCCCACCAACGTGCAAGATGAGTAATCTCTGATTGAACGGTCTTGGAAGTCAACACTCAGGAGCGCAGGTTGCTTGAGCAAACAGACCAATGGCTTACACCCACATTCCGGTGAAAGTTGAAAATCCTGGTGAGTCATTAGAGACATCTAACAACAGCTTTCAAAATTGCCCCATGTGTGGCATCTCTTGTCAATGTTAGGATTTACACACGATTCTCCTCAAATTTCAGCCAGCATCAATTAGACCTCGCACCCTACACTTCAGAGCCCTACAATGCTCAATGGAACGCCCCGGGGCTTCTCCGTGACAAGCACACGTTGCGTTCGAGTCGTATTCTCGGAGAAATGGAGGTTGATGAACCTTGGCTAGGGTTATGGCTACCATTGAATTATCAAGTAGATATGGGATCAAGTTTAGCATATGACAACGGAATTTGGGGTGAACCCTACAAGCTTTTTGCTGCAAAATTCCTTTTTGTTGGTGTTTTTTTTTTTTTTTGGTTTGTGCTAAAGGTGGTCTTCGTCATTGGAAGTGCGGTAGACAGACTTTGTGGTTGATTTAGGGATGGCCTTTGTGGATAACTGGGTGGTGGGTAAAGAGGAGGTTTGTTATTGGCTGAGTAATGACATTGTTGGGTTGGTGGGAAACTTGGTCGTATAGGAATGGTAGTCACAGCATGGGTTTCTCCCTCTTTCTCACCCTCTTCATTTGCCCCAGTTTTCTCAGTCGTCCTAGTAGGATGATCAAATTTGCCTCTTTTCGGATCCACTTCGATCTTTTTGCTGGCGAAGACCAAATCTGTAAAACTTGAAGGTGTGTAACCCACCATTTTTTCATAGTAGAACACCGGTCACGTGTCTACTATCATTATGATAATCTCTTTCTCTGTTTTTGGGGGTGCTACTTGAGTTGCCAAGTCTCTCCATCTTTGGGCGTATTCTTTGAAAGATTCGTGCCCCCTTTTTGCACACTTTTTGTAGTTGCATCCTATCCGGAGCCATATCAGAATTGTACTGACACTGCTTAATGAAGGCAACCATTAGGTCCTTCCAAGAATGGACTCAAGAAGGTTCCTAAGTTAGTATACCAGGCAACAGTTGTCCTAGTAAGACTTTCTCAGGAAAAATGTATTAGCAGTTTCTCATCTTTTGCGTATGCCCCCATCTTCCGACAGTACATCTTTAGATGGTTCTTGGAGCGAGTAGTCCCCTTGTACTTGCCAAAGTCCGGCACCTTGAACTTGGGAATGACCATGTTTGGGTATTAGGAACAACTCTTCTAGGTTAGCAAAGGCATAATCTTCACCTCCTTCAATGGCCCTGAGCCTTTCCTCTAGATGATCCAACTTTCCCATTCCTGCCATAGTCATGAGGGTTTTTAACCGCTGTGGAATGCAAGAGGTGCAGTTGTGGGTGATACTGAGGGCCCTTCAAAGGGTTTTGTAGGGGTATACCACCAACTGCTTGCCCTTCAGTGGTATATCCGAGCCAAGGCTCGAAGTCGGCTAGATTGTGATGGGGAATTTCATGGGTCTCTTCCACGGTTTAAGAGACATGTGCATGATCAGTTTGGGGTTGCTGGCTTTCAATGGGTATAGGAGTGGAGTTATTGACATTCTTATTGGCAGTGTACGCCACATTGGGTGGCGTATAGTTGAGAGGCAAGCCATATGACGGGAAGGCGTGCTCGTTTTGAATTTGCACATCATGGGGGCCGCCCGTACTTCCTAAATCTTTGCCTACCATATTTGAGGTTGGATGATTCATTTGCTTGAGGCCGGATGGGGACGTCAGGTTCACCTTAGCAACAACGCTGGTAGCGGCAATTGCAACCGCATTGGCTTCCATTATCTTCTTCACGCTCATCATGGCCTCCATCATTGTGGCCATTTTCTCTTTAATGGCCTCCATGTCGGCCTTCATCTTCTCTTGTATCTCCTCTACTTCACCCATTATTCTAGCTCTAGCACGAGTTCGGTAAGGGCGTCGTAAAGTGTGTCCCTTTCTTTTTTATAACAATGATTAAGTTCATTTTATTTTATTTTTCAAGGAAAGAATGCAACGAGCAATGCAACCAATGAAAAGCATGGATGCATGCGAATGATGTACAGTTGAAGTATTGCGAATTTTTACGCAAGATATGGGGTTGAATCAATTTAGATTTTCAACATGGTCCATGACATCTTTGTCAAGGTGAAACTGGAAGTAACAAGGACATCAATAATCCTAAATATGTTTGGCAGTAGACGAAGCAGTGATGTGACTCGATTCATCTTTTGCCTCAATTTTGCAAGACGGTTACTTCCATATTTCAACTTGACTTGATGAACTTTTTTGTAAAAGCATGAGCTTGGTTCAACCCTATAATCCAACGAATGGCAATTCTGATCGCCAATACTTCAACAACATCTCATAGAGATGAATGACTCGGGCGTACTTTAAGCTTATGCACGGAAAATGTAATTATGCAATTGAGATGCCCGAAGAAACACCATTTCCTAGTTAACCATGCATTAGGTACCATGTTCAATTATTTTGTTTTTAAGTGAAACGGGTTTATGATCCCAACATGGTTGGCTCGTGGTGCCTAACACATGAAACTAAGAATGTAGTGTGAAGTTTCACGCTTCCCCCTTTTTGTTTTTGTTTTGTAGAGGAAAACGCAAGGATGAGCAAACATGAAAACAAATGGTATGCAATTTTGCAGATCAAAGAGTTTGTTGAACGCATATGCATGATGATGCCATGACTCATGCAAAATGTGAGGCTGGAATATGATAACGGACAAATGCAGGATATGTCCATTATGATGTTATGAAGAGATGCTTATGTGGTGCATGATATGAATGCATTTTACGGACACGAGAGCCCGGAAAATTATCTCTTCTTACTTGCGCATTTGGGGGCGCAGTGCCCCATGTGCACAATTAAGAAGGTGATATGGACCTTCCGGCTTCCCGTGACAAAGGACGAGACCAACATACAATGCATGCTAGAGATAAAATGCGGGAGTGACTTGATTCGCACTGATTTTTGGAGTAAAAACGTGGGATAAACTCATTTTATTCAAAAAGTTATAACTAGTCAAGATCTGAGCGACAATACAAACTTCCTAGCGGTTTCTAATCATATGGTCCATTAAGTCTATCATATGTTGACAATAGCTGAGAAGTCTGTGGATCTTCTTGGGGGCGGAGTAGGTGTCCGCCATTGCTTTGGCCTTGGCTAGCAATCGGGGAAGTTCTTGACTCCTGTTCAAAGTAAGAGCAAATCGGTCCATCCTCATTGTTGCCTCTTGGTGCAACGAATCAATTACCCTTTCCCTTGCTTCCCTTTCTGCTGATATCTTGGCGTACTCATCCTCTAGCCTTTGCTCATGAGTCGCCGCTAGATTTAGCTTCTCTTTGCACTCATCGATGATGGCCCACATATTCCCTTCAGTCTCGCTTTAACTGTTGGGACAAATTTCTTTTCGACCTAAGGCAAGCCTTTAGCTCGTCCTTCAAGATCATGCCTTTGACCCATGATGATTCCTTTCACCTCTTCAGAGCTTGAGCTCACTATTTCTGCCATATAAAGCCCCTCAAAACTTTGCTTTGGTCGTGTTCTTCCTTTCGGGCCTTCTTGGTTTCTCGTTCCAAGGCTTCAGCGGTGGCCATATTGACGTCCCTTAGTTCATCATACTCTTTTCAGACTTTGATGGCTATGGACTTGAACTTCTCTTCGACTACCCGGGCTCTTTCAAGCTTTGCCTTTAGGGCTTGTACCTCATCACTTTCTTCCGAAGCTTTAACCTCATCGTCCCTCACAGTCTTTAGATTTGGGAGCCAATCCAATCCTTGTGTTCGGACTCTCAGCCACTTATGATAGCCGCCGATGATCCCATTACTGCTTCCCCTAAGCTCTCTGTCCTTTCTTCACGCCGCATCCCATGCCTTGCGAACTCCTTGGAGTACCCTCGCGTTGTGGTCACTAAAACCTCGTGCGATGAAAGACGTGATGCTTTCGTCTAATGGCGCTCCTCTCATGGGGTAGCCAAGCTGTCTTATGGCGAGAACGGGATTATAATTAATACAACCCCTTGTTCCCATCAAGGGAACATTTGGACATCCTTCGCATGAAGATAGAATCTTGATTCTTCCTTCCTTCTAGCGAGGGAACCAATTAACAGACGCCCCCCCATGCTAGCCAAGAGTTGGTCCCAATTCGCCTTTCCTTTTTCGACGCACGAGCGGTAACCTTGTAGCGGATAGACGGGCCTACCTTCTTGGAGAAAAAGGTGTGAAACCAGCCCCACATAGAGAGCTGGAGTACAGCAAACAATCCTTGCATTGCTTTCTTCACATCTTCGGTCGAAGGTGTCATATAGGTCGGCTAGCATAGCGACAACCGGACTTTCCTTGTGGTTATGATAGGCGAGAAAAACGTCGATCGCTGCCAGGTCCACCAACCCATCCACATTTGGAAAGAGGACTCCCTCGAAAATCAACAGTGTGAGAATATCTATGAATGGGGTCCACTCGCCTTTATCTGCCAAGATTCTTGCTTTTACCTCCAAATATTTTCTCGGTATTCCGACCACCCCATTTTCGACTTGCCTTTGGCGGTCTAATTCCTGCGCCGAGATTTGGACTTTTTTAGAAATTCTGGCCAATGAGGGGTAGAACCCTGAGAAGAGGTATGGTTTCCTTCCCCCTAGAGGACATCCTAGGATCTCTTCAAATTCTTCCACCATTGGTGATAGCTGGAAGTCCCCAAAGATGAAGCACCTCAACAGCTGATCATAATACTGGGCGAGGGAGGCAATTGGTTCCATGGAGACTTCTACCCTAGCTAGGTCCCAAAATGCTTACCATAGGCTTTGCGGAAGGCTTGCCGTTGAAGTTGACCCATTAATTGCCCCAACTTTCGTAAACTGGTGACCTCTAAGCTCTTGATTTTGACTTGATAAAACCTCTTTTTAAGCGAAGGCTTTTGACTTGATCCCATGTTTTACTAAAGTGAAATAAAATCTAGTGCGAATCAAAACTCCGACATCTATCATGGGTGGGATGGATGAATGCATGATGGAATGCATATGACACAGATGCAATCTAGAAAAGCGGGGGTCCGGGGAATTTGTCCCCTTCTTAGATACGACGTCTAGGGGTAGCAGAATGCCCCAATGCACGTTTTTAAGAAGGCGACACGGACCCTCCGTTGGTTTGTTTACAGAAGGGATCAAGACAGAACCCTTATGCGATGCCTATGCAAAAGACACAATGCGGGAATGTACACAGTATGACGATATTTACTGAACATAAGCAAAAGGGTATATGATACTTATGCATGGCAGTGTGAAAAATGGCACGCAACGTGTCTGCTCGTGCCCCTATTTAAGGGACCTATAAGGGAGAGAACTAACTAGGCATTTAGTGATAACCCCCAAGGTAGTCATATCTCTTTTGATGGTTTCTAGAGGTATTATCCTCTTTGAAGAACATATTGTAGCAGCAGGGAATACTAGCAACAATAAGTTTTCAAAGAGAAAAGCTCTAGATGAGGGTTCACTGTAATCAAGCAAGTCGGAGACCTAGCATGATCACAAATTCACCTCTACTCCTTATGTTCCCACGAACCCGGGTATAGGGCCCTTTTTCACTCACAGTGTGTGCAAATAGTGTTGGTGTTTGTGTGCATCAAATGAATAAATATTTACCTCATGCATACATTTTAAAACGCACTAGAAGCAACAAAGAGTTTATATACACAAGAACATAATGTAGGGAAACCAACAAAGGAGTAAGTCATGGTAAAGCATTTGCACAAGATTAAATGGCCTAACTCTCTAAAAAAATATCCCCAGTGGAGTCGCCAACTGTCGCAACCTACCCTTTGGCGGGAGGGCGACGCGAGACTCGCGGGATGCGTGTTCCACGAAAGGAATACGCGCGGAGTCGCCACCAACGTTTATTTGAGGAAAACGTCGGAAAAACCGGAAAAGACGCGATCTACGAACTTTTTAGTGAAAGGTTCGGGAGTTGTATTTACGCACGGGGAAGGTATTAGCACCCCACACGCCCGTCCCAAGGGACGGCAGCCTTTAATCGAATGTGCAAACATGACTTTGATTTTTATGTTCCCTTTTATGTTCTTATATCCTTTATACCCTTTTTATATTTTTTTCTTTTTTGTGGTCGACAAGGGTGTTTACCTTTGCTCCTACGTATTCCTCAATTTGTGATGAGGAAATCAGACCTACGTAGTTCTTTCGGAACAAAGTGTTTGGTTAAGTTTGTTTTTGTCTTTTTTGCAAAATATGTTTTTATTTGAACAAAAGGTCATTTAAGGTGTTGGACCATTAAACGGTCTTTTGATTTTGAAAGATGAGAAACGTTAAGGCGTTGGACCATTAACGATCTCTTGTTTTTGAAAGGAGAGAAATGTTAAGGCATTGGACCATTAACGATCTCTTGGGATGGTCGACAAAAGCGGGGCTTTTGCTCCTACGTATCCTCAACGAGGAACTCAGACCTACGTAGTTCTTTCAAAAGCGGTAAAGTTACATGTTGATTTTATGCTTTTGAACGGTCCATGTTAACCGATAAAAGCAAAGAGGACCGTTTAAGGCGTTGGACCTTAAAACGGTTTTTAGTGATTTTCGGACAAAACTTGATTTGTGAGTCTATTTTAGTCTTAGTTTCACTTTGGTTATTAATCAATTCATTCAAGGAAACTTCCAAAGAAAAAACGTCCGATTGATTTTTTTGTTTTATTTTATTCAAAGATATTTTGTTTAATTTATTATTATTTTTCAAGATATTTTGATTATTTTATTATTATTTTACTTTTTTTGTTTAACCGAGGTTATAGCGTGAACGATCAGTTAGATTTCATTTTAAAAGTGATTAAATGAGATTACAACACAAATGATCGGTTGAAATTCATTTTATCATTTATTAGGTGAGAAAACGCCTTAAATAAACGGTAAAAGCGCGTTAAAGACGGAAGAAAAGAAATCGAAAATGAACGAAATAAAGAGGAAAGCTTAAAAAAACAAGAAATGAATTAAAAGTCTCGGATTCAAAAACTTACCCGTTGAAGAACGAAGAACGGATGAAGAACGATGAAGAACGGACGAAAACCTTCACGGATTTGCTTACGGAAACATCTCAGAAGCGTTACGGAAGCACCTCGGCTTGGATTTTCTTCACGGAAACAATTTTTTTCACCCAAAACAGCTGAAATACATAGCCAGGGGGATGAGGGATCCTTAGAACAGCCCCCTTCAGCCTTTTTATAGGAAAAAGGGGGAGGAGGTTGCCGCCCAGCTCGCCCAGGCGACCTTAGCTCGCCCAGGTGAGCTGGGTTGCTTCCTCCAGAAGCAACCCAGCTTCAAAAAACGTTCTGGAAGGTCCAATTCAAAATTTCGAAATTGCTATTTGCACCCCCCCCAATTTTGATAAGTTCACCCCCCTTCTTTCGTAATTTACGGAAAAGTTACGGAAGCCTTACGGAAGCATATAGGACTTGATTTTCTTCTTTTTTTCTCTTCCGTCTCACCCGTATTAAGTTAGTTATGCTTATTTAGAGTTATGGGAATTTTACAGAAGCATTACGGGTGTCCCGGAAGCCCCGGAATACCATTTTCCAACAAAATGGGGGGTGTGGTGGCCACCTAGCTCGCCCAGGCGAGCTAGGTTACTTCAACCTTAAGCAAGAAATTGCCCAGAAACCTCTAGAAGGGCCCAGATTCGAAAATTACTATTTGCACCCCCATTTTACTAAATACACCCCCCTTTGGCTTTTTTTTTGGTGATTCTTTTTTCGTAAAGTTACGGAAACTTACGAATTTCGTAACGATACTTGTTTTCTTTCCGTAATGTTACGGAACCTTGCGGATTACATAATCATCCCCTTTTTGACTTACGGAATGTTACGGAACCTCACTTAATTATGCAACGATGCTTCCATTTGATTTCCGGTGTGTCACGGAAACTTACGGATTGTGCATCAATATTTTTTTTGGTTTTTCGGCATGTCCTGGAATTTCACAAATTTCCTAATGATGGATGCCAAGCACCTCACAAGGACCAAAGAAAGGTCGCATGTCATCAAGCAAAGGTCCCCGGACGAAATTAGGGTATGACAGTTTGTTTACACAAGGGATCAAGACAGAACCCATATGCGATGCCTATGCAAAAGACACAATGCGGGAATGTACACAGTATGACAATATTCACTGAACATAAGCAAAAGGGTATATGATACTTATGCATGGCAGTGTGAAAAATGGCACGCAGCGTGTCTGCTCGTGCCCCTATTTAAGGGACCTATAAGGGAGAGAACTAACTAGGCATTTAGTGATAACCCCCAAGGTAGTCATATCTCTTTTGATGGTTTCTAGAGGTATTATCCTCTTTGAAGAACATATTGTAGCAGTAGGGACTACTAGCAACAATATGTTTTCAAAGAGAAAAACTCTAGATGAGGGTTCACTGTAATCAAGCAAGTCGGAGACCTAGCATGATCACGGATTCACCTCCACTCCTTATGTTCCCACGAACCCGGGTATAGGGCCCTTTTTCAACTCACCGTGTGTGCAAATAGTGTTAGTGTTTGTGTGTATCAAATGAATAAATATTTACCTCAAGCGTACACTTAAAAATGCACAAAAAAAACATCAATGAGTTATATATACAAGAACATAATGAAGGGAAACCCAACAAAGGAGTAAGTCACGGTAAAACATTGCACAAGATTAAATGGCCTAACTCTCTAAAAACAGTCCCCAGTGGAGTCGCCAACTGTCGCAACCTACCCTTCGGCGGGAGGGCGACGCGTGACTCGCGGGATGCGTGTTCCACGAAAGGAATACGCGCGGAGTCGCCACCAACGTTTATTTGAGGAAAACGTCGGAAAAACCGGAAAAGACGCGATCTACGAACTTTTAAGTGAAAGGTTCGGGAGTTGTATTTACGCACGGGGAAGGTATTAGCACCCCACACGTCCGTCCCAAGGGACGACAGCCTTTAATCGAATGTGCAAACATGACTTTGATTTTTACGTTCCCTTTTATGTCCTTATATCCTTTATACCCTTTTTATATTTTTCTCTTTTTGTGGTCGACAAGGGTGTTTCCCTTTGCTCCTACGTATTCCTCAATTTGCGATGAGGAAATCAGACCTACGTAGTTTTTTCTTATCAAGTGATTCTTTTTTACTTTAAGAGGTGATCATTTTAAGGCGTTGGACCTTAAAAATGATCCATTTTACTTAGTGAGAAATTGAAATGACAAACTTCAAAAGCCTATTTTTTATGGACGAGCTTGACTAGGCGAGTTGATTTTAGCCTTAGTTTCACTTTAGTTATTAATCAATTCGATTAAGAATGAGAAATCCCAAAGAGAAAACGTCCGATTGATTTTCCGCTTGATTTTGCTAAAAGATGTTTTTTTGATTATTATATTATTTTTTACCTCTTTTTGATTTCCAACGTGGTTATGGCATGACCGAACGGTCGGAATTCATTTTAACCGAAGTTAACGGATAATACCATTCAAACGTTCGGTGGAAATTTATTTTACTTTTAAGTTAAGCGAGAAATGACTTAAGTAAAATGGCTTAAGCACGTCAAGAGGGGGTATAGAAAAGCAAATGAAACAAGAATAGAAATACACAAAACACAATGTGGACCACCATGGGTGCATAGAATGAATCGAAAAGCTTGGTTCGAGGTACTTACCCGTAGAAGATCGAAGAACGATGAAGAACGAATGAAGAACGTCGAAGAACGGTCGAAACCTTTGCGAAATTCTTCACGGAAA
Source organism: Glycine max (assembly GCF_000004515.6). NCBI lineage: Eukaryota > Viridiplantae > Streptophyta > Magnoliopsida > Fabales > Fabaceae > Glycine > Glycine max. The sequence goes on from NC_016089.4 coordinate 23,819,794, forward strand.
ACGTTACGGAAACGTTTCGGAAGCGCCTCGGCTTAGATTTTCTTCACGGAAACAATTTTTCCAAGCAAATTCGAAAGAGAGAGAAGTGCCTAAGGGGCTGAACCCTTTTCTTCTTCACTTCCTCCCCTATTTATAGCAAAATAGGGGAGGTGGTTGCCGCCCAGCTCGCCCAGGCGAGCTCAGCTCGCCCAGGCGAGCCAGGTTGCTTCCTCCAGAAGCAACAGCCTTCTGGAGGAATATTCTGGAGGGCCCAAGTGGGCCTGGGTGCTATTTGCACCCCCATTTTTACTAAGTACACCCCCTCTGCTTTTTTTGGTGATTCTTTTTTTCGTAAAGTTACGGAAACTTACGAATTTCGTAACGATACTTGTTTTCTTTCCGTAATGTTATGGAACCTTGCGGATTACATAATCATCCCCTTTTTGACTTACGGAATGTTACGGAACCTCACCTAATTATGCAACGATGCTTCCATTTGATTTCCGGTGTGTCACGGAAACTTATGGATTGTGCATCAATATTTTTTTGGTTTTTCGGCATGTCCTGGAATTTCACAAATTGCCTAATGATGGGTGCCAAGCACCTCACAAGGACCAAAGAAAGGTCGCATGTCATCAAGCAAAGGTCCCCGGACGAAATTAGGGTATGACAGTTCTATTTTATTTGATGTTCTATTTTACAATTTAGTAGACCTCTTGTTCAGCGCTTCCCCTGTTTCAGTTTTATGTTTTGCTGAGAATAATGCTTAGTGACGGAATTAGAGACTGATTATGTGTTATTGTTCACACAACATTACATTAATGACTGCTGCTGACAATTTAATTGGCGATTTTTGTTTTGATAGTTAGGGTTGTTATTTTTGGCTGAATTTTGGTGTGGTAGGTTATTTTCACTCATATTTTGTGTGAAAAATACCAGGAACACTTATTGTGGCTAGATTTGAGAGATTCAAAAAAATTTAAGAACTTCTGTTTAACAAAACTTCAAACGGCCATAACTTTTGCTCTGGGTATCAGAATGACTATTATTATATATATATTTGGGGTAGAAAAAAATTTCCCATGCCATGGCAACCGAGCAAAGAGGTCTCTAACTAGCCAAAATTGTCTGTTTACTAGTTTTTTTATTTTTCAAGTTTTATTGTTTTATTTTTCTAAACTTTCCTTAGTCAGTTTCCATAGTTAGATTTTGAATTTTTGTCAAGAAAATTTTGTGCTACCTTTTCATGATTTTAGGGTGTCGCTCACAAAATTTTAGCTCATTTGGATATTGTTTGAGTATAGCTGTAGTTTTAACCCACCTCTTTTGCCCTGTATGAAAAACACATGAACTGCTGCATATAGTGCATGACTAGAGGCAATCAAGGTGACTTACAACCCTTTGATCCTGAAATAGATAGGACATTTCATAGATTAGTTAGGCATAGTGTGCATCGTGATTACCCTGAACATTTTGTACCTTTTGAGCATTCTGAGCATCTTGTTATTGGTGAGTATGAGAATTTTGTGGTTGGTGATTTTGAACATCCTGATTTTGAGCATTCTGATATTGAACATTATGAAAATATGGCTCAACCTCTACCTCGTGAGAGGACTCTAAGGGAAATGGCTGCACCTGATTTCACTTATGAAAGCTTATGCATTCAATACCCTGATGAAGATGTCTCATATGTTCTTAAAACTGGATTGATCCACTTGTTGCCCAAGTTTCATGGTCTTGCAAGTGAAGACCCTCATAAACATTTGAAAGAAATCCATATTGTCTGTCCACCATGAAACCTCTAGATGTCCAAGAAGATCACATCTTTCTGAAGACCTTTCCTCATTCTTTAGAGGGAGTGGCAAAGGACTGGCTATATTACCTTGCTCGAAGGTCCATCACGAGCTAGGATGACCTCAAGAGAGTATTCTTAGAAAAAAATTTCCCTGCTTCCAGGACCACTACCATCAGAAAGCATATTTCAGGCATTAGGCAACTCAGTGGAGAGAGCCTATATGAATACTGGGAGAGATTTAAAAAACTATGCGCCAGTTGCCCTCACCACCAGATTTCCGAGCAGCTTCTTCTCCAATATTTTTATGAAGGACTCAGTAACATGGAGAGAAGTATCATAGATGTTGCCAGTGGTGGAGCCCTTGGAGACATGACCCCTGTTGAAGCCAGGAATTTAATTGAGAAGATGGCTTCCAACTCCCAGCAATTTAGTGCCAGAAATGATGCTATTGTCATTAGAGGAGTGCATGAGGTAGCCACGAATTCATCTTCATCATCTGAAACTAAGAAGTTTGAGGGTAAACTAGATGCCTTGGTTAACCTGGTAACCCAACTGGCCTTGAATCAAAAATCTATACCTGTCGCAATACTCTGTGGTTTATGTTCCTTTGTCGACCACCATACAGACCTTTGCCCTTCTGTGCAGCAATCTAGAGAAATTGAACAGCCTGAAGCTTATGCTGTAAACATCTATAATAGACCTCCTCAACCTCAGCAGCAAAATCAACCATAGCAAAACAATTATGACCTCTCCAGCAACAGATACAATCTCGGATGAAGGAATCACCCTAATCTCAGATGGTCTAGCCCTCAACAACAACAACAACAGCCTGCTCCTTCCTTCCAAAATGCTACTAGTGCAAGTAAACCATACGTTCCTCCTCCAGTGCAACAACAACAACAACAACATCAACAAAGACAACAATCCACTACTGAGGCCCTTCCTCAACCTTCATTAGAAGAATTAGTGAGGCAAATGACAATACAGAACATGCAGTTTCAGCAGGAGACTAGAACCTCAATTCAGAGTTTAACAAATCAGATGGGGCAGATGGCCATCTAGCTGAACCAAGCTCAATCACAAAACTATGACAAGCTGCCTTCTCAATCTGTCCAAAATCCTAAAAATGTGAGTGCCATTACATTGAGGTTGGGAAAGCAGTATCAAGGACCTCAACCAGTAGCATCTTCCTCATCCGCAAATGAACTTGCCCAACTTCACTCTACTCCAGAAAAAGATGATGACAAAAATTTAAAGAGTAAGTTGCCTAACAATTTCTATGCAGGTGAATCTTTTACTGGTAATTCTGACTTACAGTAGCATATCCCTCTTCCATTCCCTCCAAGAGCAATTTCCAACAAAAAAGTGGAAGAGGCAGAGAAGGAGATCTTGGAAACATTTAGAAGAGTAAAGGTAAACATACCTCTGCTGGATGCAATAAAGCAAATTCCAAGATATGCTAAATTCTTGAAAGAGCTATGCACTCATAAGTGGAACCTTAAAGTAAGTGAAAGAATTAGCATGGGCAGAAATGTCTCTACATTGATTGGTAAATCTGTTCCCCAAATCCCTGAAAAATGTAAGGATCCAGGTACATTCTGCATACCTTGTGTTATAGGGAACAATAAGTTTGACAATGCCATGCTAGATTTAGGAGCTTTTGTTAGTGTTATGCCTATTGTCATACCCTAATTTCGTCCGGGGATTATTACTTGATGATATGCAACCTTTGATCAGCCGTTTTGAGATACTTGGCATCCTTTGTTTCACAATATGTGAAGTCTCGAGACATACCGGAAATCAAAAGGAAGCAGGCTTACGCGATCCATGAAGTTCCGTAATGTGGCGAAAACCAAAAGGAGGAGTTTTTGCGCAATTCGTGAGTTTCCGTAACTTCTTCGAAAGCTAAAAAAGAGTAAATAAATGATCCGTGAGGATTCGTAACCTTACGGAAAGAAAATAGGTGTCGTTACGAAATTCGTAAAGCTTCGTAACGTTACGGGAAAAGAATTACCAAAAAAGGTAGAAGGGGGTGCATTTAGTAAAAGGGGGGGTACAAATAGCAATCAGGCCCACTTGGGCCTTCCAGTTTCTTCCTCCAGAAGGCGGTTGCTTCTGGAGGAAGCAACCTTGCTCGCCTGGGCGAGCTGGGTGGCAAGCTCCTCCCCTATTGTGCTATAACTGGGGAAGGAGTGAAGAGGAAAGGGGTTCAGCCTTCTTGGCACTTCTTATTCTCTCAAAATTGCTGAGGAAAATTGTTTCCGTGAAGAAAATCAAAGCCGCGACGTTTCCGTAACGTTTCCGTGAGTAATTACGCGAAGATTTTCAACCGTTCTTCGACATTCATCGTTCGTTCTTTGTTTTCTTCGGTCTTCAACTGGTAAGTACCTCAAACCGAGCTTTTCAATTCATTCTATGTACCCGTGGTGGTCCACATTTTGTTTCATGTATTTTTATTCTCATTTTCATTTACTTTCCGTACCCCCTTTTGACGTGCTTCAGTCATTTATTTAAGTCATTTATCGCCTAATCAAAAAATAAAATAAATTTCCACCGATCATTTGATTTGTAACATCCGTTAATTTCTGTTAAAATGAATTCCAACCGTTCGGTTGTGTCGTAACCACGTTGGAAATAAAAAAAGAGGTAAAATAATAATATAATAATCAAAAAATACCTTTTAGTAAAACGAAGCGAAAAATCAATCGGGCGTTTTCTCTTTGGGATTTCTCATTCTTAATTGAATTGACTAATAACTAAAGTGAAACTAAGGCTAAAATCAATTCGCCTAGTCAAGCTCGTCCACAAAAAAAGTCACTAAAAAGGGTTTGAAAGTTTATCATCTCAGTTTTCCTTATCAAGTAAATGGATCATTTTTAAGGCCCAATGCCTTAAAATGATCACCTTTCAAGTAAAAAGAATCGCTTGATTCACTCTTAAGAAAGAACTACGTAGGTCTGATTTCCTCTTCGATGGAGGGTACGTAGGAGCAAAAGCCCCGCTTTTGTCGACCTCAAAAAAATAAAAAGAAATAAAAGTTAAGGTAACACAATTTCCACAAATTCTAAAAAATAGGCTGTTGTCCTTTGAGACAAACATGAGAGGTGCTAATACCTTCCTCAAACGTAAATACAACTCCCGAACTTAGAATTTTCATTTTGACCGGTTTCCTTTGGTTTTTCCGACGTTTTCCACAAATAAACGTTGGTGGCGACTCCGCGCATCTTTCCTCCTTTGGAAAGCGCACCCGTGAGCCTCACCTCGCTCGCCCGCAAAAGGGCATGTTGCGACAGTTGGCGACTCCACTGGGGAAATTTTTGTGAGTTAAGCCTATTTTAAGGAATTGTGGAATTGTGAAACTTTGTGTGTGCATTTGTTGAGCTGTGCAAAATGTAATAATTGCTGTCTTTTCTACATTTTTACACTGCATTCTAAGCACCCACAGGTTTGAGTAAAAAAGGGGCCCTATACCCAGGTTCATGGGAATCTAAGGAGTGGAGGTGAATCTATAATCATGCTAGGTCTCCGACTTGCTTGATAATAGTGAAACCTCGTCTAGAGCTTTCTCTCGTTATAATATGTTGTTGCTGGTATTCCATACCGCCACAATATTATTATCTTGAGTGATGATACCTCTAGAAAACAGCCATGTAAGTTATGAATCTTTGGGAGTAGTTATTAGAGACCCCTAGATATTATCCCATAGGTCCCCAAATAGGGGCACAGAGCGAACACGCTGCGTGCCATTTTAAACACTACCATGCATGTAGTCCTAAATGTCATGTACGCCTTTGTTTGTAATTATTTGTGGATATTGTCGTACTATGTGCATCCCCATGTTATGCTTTTGCGCGTCTGCATCATGCCGTCACACATGCGTTGTATGTGGGTCTCGTCTTTTGTCATGGGAAGTCGGAAGATCCATATCATCTTCTTAACTGCACACATGGGGCACTGCGACCCCAAATGTGCAAGTAAGGAGAGATGACTTTTCATGCTCTCGTGTCCGTAAATGCATTCATATCATGCATCGCATAAACATCTCTTCAGCATCATAATGAACATATCGTTCCTGCATTTGTCCGTTATCACATTCCAGCCTCACATTTTGCATGAGTCATTGCATCATCATGCATATGCGTTCAACATACTTTTTGTTCAACATGTTTGCTCATACATGATCCTTGTGTTTTCCTCTACAAAACAAAAACAAAAAAAGGGAAGCATGAAAATTCATGATGCATTCTTAGTTACATGTGTTAGGTACCATGAGCCAACCATGTTGGGATCATAAACGCATTTCTAAAATTAAAAAAAAAACACAAACAACAAAACAAAATGATTGAGCATGGTACCTAATGCATGGTTAATTAAGAAAGGATGTCTCTTCGGGCATCTCAATCTCATAATTACATTTTCCATGCATAGCATGCGTATTCTCGAGTCTTTCATCCCTATGAAATGTTGTTGAAGTATTGGCGATCAAAATTGCCATTCCCTGGGTTATGGGGTTGAACCAAGCTCGCGCTTTTACGAAAAGGTTCATGAGTCAAGTTGAAGCATGGAAGTAACCATCTTGCAAAAATTGGGGCAAAAGATGGATCGTGTTACATCATTGCTTCGCCTACTGCCAAACACGTTTAGGATTGTTGATATCCTTATTACTTCCAGCTTCACCTTGACAAAGATGTCATGGACCATGTTGAAAATCTAAATTGATTCAACCCCATGTCCTGCGTAAAAATTCGCAATACTTCAACTATGCATCATTCGCATACATCCATGCTTTTCATTGGTTGCATTGCTCATTACATTCTTTCCTTGAAAAATAAAATAAAAAAAAGAGAACTTAATCATTGTTATAAAAAAGAAAAGAACCCGCTTTACGACGCCCTTACCGAACCTGTGCTAGAGCTAGAGTAATGGGTAAAGCAGAGGAGGTGCAAGAGAAGGTGAAGGCCAACATGGAGGCCATGAAAGAGAAAATGGCCACAATGATGGAGGCCATGATGAGCATGAAGAAGATAATGGAAGTCAATGCGGTTACAATTGTCGCTACCAGCACTGTTGCTAAGGTGAACCTGATGCCCCCATCTGGCCTCAACCAAATGAATCATCCAACCTTAGATATGGTAGGCAAAGATTTGGGAAGTAGGGACGACCTCCATGATGTGCAAAATCAAAATAAGCACGCCTTCCCGCCATATGGCCTGCCTCCCAACTATACACCACCCAATGTGGCGTACACTCTCAATGGGGATGTCAATAACTCCACTCCTATATCCATTGAGAGCCAACAACCCCGAACTATCATGCACATGTCTCTTAAACCTTGGGGGAGACACATGAAATTCCTCACCACAATCTAGCCGACTTCGAGCCTTGCCTCGGATATGCCACTGAAGGGCAAGCAGTTGGTGGTATACCCCTGCAAAACACTTTGGAGGGCCCTCAGTATCACCCACAACTACACCTCTTGCATTCCACAACAAGTAAAAACCCTCATGCTATGGCAGAAATGGGAAAGTTGGATCATCTAGAGGAAAGGCTCAGGGCCATTGAAGGAGGTGAAGATTATGCCTTTGCTAACCTAGAAGAGTTGTTCCTAGTACCCAATATCATCACCCCTCCCAAGTTCAAGGTGCTGGACTTTGACAAGTACAAGGGGACTACTTGCCCCAAGAACCATCTAAAGATGTATTGTCGGAAGATGGGGGCATACATAAAAGATGAGGAATTGTTGATACATTCCTTCCAAGAAAGTCTTACTGGGGTAGTTGTTACCTGGTACACTAACTTGGAACCTTCCCGAGTCCATTCCTGGGAGGACCTAATGGTTGCCTTCGTTAGGCAGTGTTGGTATAATGGCTTCAGATAGGATGCAACTACAAATCATGTGCAAAAAAAGGGGGCATGGATCTTTCAAAGAATACGCCCAAAAATGGAGAACCTGGCAGCTCAAGTGGCACCTCAATGACGAAAAATGATGACAATGATAGTAGACACATTACCAGTATTCTACTATGGAAAATGGTGGGTTACACACCTTCAAGCTTTGCGGATTTGATCTTCACCGGCGAAATGATCGAAGTGGGTCTAAAAGAGGCAAATCTGATCATCTTGCTTTGATAAATGCAAAAAAAAAAAAAACTAGGGCAAGTGAAGAGGATGAGAATGAGGGAGAAACCTATGCTGTGACTGCCATTCTTATACAACCAAGTTTCCCACCAACCCAACAATGTCATTACTCAACCCTTCTCATTACCCACCACCCAGTCATCCACAAAGGCCATCCCTAAAATCAACCACAAAGCCTACCTACCGCACTTCCAATGACAAACACCACCTTTAGCATAAACCAAAACACCAACCAAGAAATGAATTTTGCAGTGAAAAAGCCTATAGAATTCACCCCAATTCCAGTGTCCTATGCTAACTTGCTCCCATATCTACTTGATAATTCAATGGTAGCCATAACCCCAGCCAAGGTTCATCAACCTCCATTTCTCCGAGAATATGACTCGAAGGCAACGTGTGCTTGTCACGAAGAAGCCCCGGGGCGTTCCTTTGAGCATTGTAGGGCTCTGAAGCGTAAGGTGCAAGGTCTAATTGATGCGGGCTGAAATTTGAGGAGAATCGCGTGTAAATCCTGGCATTGACAAGAGATGCCACACATGGGCCAATTTTGAAAGCTGTTGTTAGATGTCTCTAATGACTCATCAGGATTTTCAAGTTTGTACCATTATTGTAAACTACAGTTACAATGTTAAATGAAATGGATAAAGTTGATATCTTTGTCCCTCATCCTCTCACAAATGCATCTTTGCTTATTCAACTTTCACCGGAATGTGGGTGCAAGCCATTGGTCTGTTTGCTCAAGCGACCTGTGCTCCTGAGTTTGGACTTCCAAGACCGTTCAATCAGAGATTACTCATCCTGCACATTGTTGGGGGCGCCGTAAAACAACGAGTAAAGTTCAAAACAAATAAGTTTTAAAAAAAAAGTGTTCAAAAAGAAAAAAAAAAGCATTTGATTGACTGTGTTTTCAAGACGTTCATGTGACCTCATTTTATCATTCCGGAAAGTTTGTCTTTTTAGAGAGAAGTGAGTTATCAAGAATAGGATGTTGGACAAATGGCCTCAGTTACCTTAAGAAAAAGGGGGGTTGAATTAAGATACAAAGACTATTCCCCAATTAAACTTTCACTCTCATCGGATTAACAATGCACCCTTAACATGAATTACTCAAAAGACAATTCAAAATAAACTTCTTTAAAGCAAAAGATAAATAGCAATAAATAAAAGAAGTTTAAGGGAAGAGAGGAATGCAAACTTGATTTATACTGGTTCGGCCACTTCCCATGCCTATGTCCAGTCCTCAAGCAACCCACTTGAGATTTTCCACTCTCTTTGTAAAACTCCTTTTACAAAGTCTGAACCACACAGGGACAACCCTTCCCTTGTGTTCAGGAATACTCTACAACAAGAGACCCACGGTCTCTTAATCCCTTTTCAGAAATAAGAAGAAGAGAAGAAGAGGTCTCTCTTAAAAGAGATGGATTGTACAATGAAGATCAATCAAAATTCTTTATTGAATATGCAAGTGGTTGACCAAGGAATCTTTTTTAGAGGATAAGACAATTCAATTTAGAAAAACTCTTAATCTTTTGAGAGGATAAAACTTTGTGGGCAATGAAAACTCCCTTTAAATTCGTGTTTCCAAGTCACCTTTGATGGCTAGTCATAAAACATTTGAATAGATGTGACTCTTGGAAATTATTTTCTGAAAATTCCCTCTGGTAATCGATTACAAGACTTGTGTAATCGATTACAGGTTTTAAAAATTTGAATTAAAACGTTCAATAAACTGCTGGTAATCAATTACCATCCATGTGTAATCAATTACACGTTATAAATTTTGAATTCAAATTTCTAGTGACTGTTATAAACATTTTCAGCTGTTGGTAATCGATTACCAGAGAGCAAATCTCAATTTGAAATGATTCTTTGGTCAAACATTTTGTTTTTTCAATTTGGAAACTTCGTCCTAAAGATTCTAGAGATCAACTTGATCATATATCTTGATTTTCTTGGATTCTTGTCTTGAATAAAACTTAGAAGCACTTGATCCTTTAGCATCATCAAGACATCAAAACATCTTGCTTCTACATAGGAGTCATTTGACTTAATCCATCGACTGAAAAATCCTTCAACTATTTCCCGTCTGTGGAAAATTCTTTTTGAAAGAATCAGCTGCTTCTTTCATTCTTCCTCACTACGAGGTTGTGAAAACAAGACAACAATTGGTACCTCTAAGCCCTACACTGGGGCAATGAGGCACCATGCATAAACCTCAAACGAACCTAGGGGCAGATTAGAAGTTCACACCCAATAGGTTCCTTGCTACAAGGTCATGACGAAAGAAAACGATTGTACCTCAAAGCCTTACACTGGGGCAATGAGGCACCATGCATAAACCTCAAACGAACCTAGGGGCAGATTAGAAGTTCACACCCAATAGGTTCCTTGCTACAAGGTCATGACGAAAGACAACGATTGTACCTCAAAGCCTTACACTGGGGCAACGAAAGGCACTATGCAAAAACCTCAAGCGAACCTAGGGGCAGATTAGAAGTTTTCACCCAATAGGTTCCCAGCTACAAGGTCATGATGAAAGATAACAATTGGTACCTCAAAGCCTTACACTAGGGCAATGAGGGGCATCGTGTATGAGCCTCAAGTGAACATAGGGGCAGATCAAAAGTTCTCACCCGTCGATGTTTTTAAACAAGAAAAAAAAAGGGAGACAAGCCCTGGAATTTCAATAAATTAATTAAACGTCAAACGGCTCCATTGCCGTCACTCCAAAATGGTCAAGTGACTAAATCAAACAGAATATACACTCTGAGGGAGTTCCCAGAGAGATTTGCAAAAGATAGGATAAGGTTGCATGAATTATCACCTTTTCCAAAAGGACAGTCAATATGTGTTTTTCAAAAAAATTAAATCAAAATCAAAATCACAAAATAGGGAAAGAATTCCATGAACATTGTACAACTTTCCATTGCATTGCATTGTTTCATATGAGGTCAGCATTACCAAATTTCACGACAAAGGTTGCATGCGTCTGCGTCCCTAAAAATCATGTTAATTGCATAGATTTCCTACATCTCGTGTCCAATCTTTTTGGATGACCGACCCTCTCGATGAGTCGATCTCTTGCTTTCTCATAAAGGTGGACCCTTGGGTACTAGTACCTATCACCTTTAGAGGACTATATGTCCTCGCCATCAGAGGACAGCACATCATCGCCTGCAGAGGGCTGCACGCCCTCGCCTTTTGAGGGCTACGCGTTCTCATTTTCAGTGTGCTCTATATCCTCACCTTAAGAGAATATAAGGTCCTTTGCCCTTAGATGCTTAACCGAGACTTGCGCTCCCGGTTAAGGGGCCAATAGTTTCCTTTCAACTATTCCTGGGCCACCCCCTGATATTGGAGGGCGACCAACTGTGCGAACACATCCAGAGAGGTAGGCTATCACGCATCTACTATGCAAACCGGGGCAAGATTTCCCCCGTGCCGCTGCAAAAAGACAAGTGCGGATCTAGGCACCAACATGACCATTCTTACGTGGATGACGTTGCTATTTAGCAACATTCTGCCCAGCGACCACAATGCCAATCTCCCCCTGCAGATGTATCAGTTGGTCTGTGCCGTCATGACATAGGTAAGTACTGCGTCAGGCCCCTACTAATCGAGCTTTCATCGAGAAGTATTGCGTCCCCAGGCAGGCGCAGAGCGAAACACCATAGCAGCCTGGGGATGGCCGGCAACGGGCAACAGACGCACCGCCATCACCTCTAGAGTTCACCTCAGCTCATCCACAAAAAGGTTAGAGCGTTGCTTACGACCCATGGCCAGCCAATAGGTGACCAAGTCCAAAGCCAAAGGTAAGCAAAGTACTAGGTCCGTGACCGACAGTCCATCATTCGTCCAGCTCAAGACGTTAAAGAAGCGCTACTAGGAGGCAACCTAGTACCTTTTAAATCTCTGCTTGTTATTTGATCACCTTTGTTTCTCAAGTCATAGCAGGACACACCTAGTTGCTCATGATCCTAGGAATTTAAATAAAACAAGCACAAGCTCGGAAGGTAGTCATACCTCACAAATATATATATATATATATATATATATATATATATATATATATATATATATATATATGTGTGTGTGTGTGTGTGTGTGTGTATGTTTAGGTAGAAAGATACCTTGGATATGCATGTATGTAGCAAAAATACTTCACAAAATATATATATGTATGTTTAGGTAGCAAGATGCCTTGGATATGCATGTATATAGCAAAAATATCTCACAAAACATATATATGTATGTTTAGGTAGCAAGATACCTGGGACACGCATGTATATAGCAAAAATACTTCACAAAAATATACGTATGTTTAGGTAGCAAAATACCTCATGGAAAAAAGAGAGCAAAAAGAGAGCGAGCAAGAAAAGAATAAGAAGGAAGAAAAAAAATAGAAAATAAAAAGATATAAAAAATAAAAGTTTCTAGCTAAAAAACAACATGCTTGTGAAAAAGGATAATTTCCAACTTTTCTTTGAAAGATTTTACTGATCTTAACCAGTTTCTGAAAAAAAATGTGTATACACCTGAAGTGTGAATGCTGTGCAAATTTTCCGAACGCCCAAAATGGACTCGGATGAATGCATGATTTGATAAAAGAACACATTTTGGAAACATTGGGTTGACTTAAAATAGGGAAAATGAATCCTGAGCCCTAGTGTCACATGACCATAAAAACTTGATGCTTGAGTGTCCACATGGGTGCATGCATGACCAGTTTTGCATAAAATTTTCTAATCATCATTGTTGCATGTTTATCATGGAAATAATGTAGGACATCCCCTTTATCCCCGAACCGCTGGCCAAACCCTAACGAGCCAAAATCCCAACTTATCATAAACCTTGACCCAGGGTGAGAATGTCAATCCTCGCCCTCGGAAGAAAACTAAAAAAAGAAGAAAGAAGGAAAAATTCCCAATCAAAGAGTGGAGAAAGCAAAAAAACAAAAAGGAAAGAAAATTCCCAATCAAGAATCGGAAGAAAACAAAGGAAACATCCAGAAAGGTCTTTGGACCAGACAATATCTGAACAATACAAAATTGTCACCAAGTAAACAAGAAAAAAGGAAACCACGACCTAAAGTGGTCCTCTCCCTTTGATTGCCAACCAAAATCCTGTGCGCTAGTGACTTTCTCACCCCGCACTAAACAAAAACAGAAAAGAAAAAAATACTCAAAGCCAAGTTCCCCACCTAAAAACCATTCTCGAAAAAAGTCCAATTGATCCATGATCACGCATGTAATCTTTGATTTAATAGGAAATGATTTGCAAAATTAAGTCATGACATATTTATGGTTCGAAATTAGGATAAAACACTTAACTGTGTGAGATTGATACACTTTGAGTGATTTTCTCCTATCTTTGTTGGACCCAGTGTTTCCTCTAAATGGTCGTTTAGAAACGAAATGCTAGCATCCAAAATCTCATTTACGGTTATGAGAAAATTTCATCAGCATACTCTCCTTCCCCGATAGACACATTGTTTTTCATCCAAAAAGCATTTGTTGCTCTGATCAGTTGGAAGTTTTGTCTCTTTACTAAAGCATGTTCGCATTTTGGTGAAGAAAACACCGAGACTATTTTTAGTCTCACAGTAAGCAAGAACTATGTAGGTCTGAGTTCCTTATCACAAATTGAGGATACGTAGGAGCAAAAGCCCTGCTTTTGTCGACCACCCCACTTTTTGTTACCATGTCCCAAGAGTCCAGTGGCATGCAGAGCCACCGGACCGTGGGATCCCCAAATCCGTATGTTCCATCATTTATCATTCGTATGTTATCTTGTTTCTATGACTTGAGGGACTAACGTTTGTTTTTTGTTGTTGCGATTGTCAGTTGTTTTGTGCATATATTTTGTTTGGACTATTGCATTAGTGCTTACTTCGTTGTTGTCAATAGTGTTTGTTGAAATTCCGGAACCGTTTAGAGTTTTTCATTTAGGAACGTCGTCCTAAAAATAAAATGAACCAAAATCATGATAAAAAAGAAAGAAGTGTTGTGAATAAAATGTCTGCGTATATAAAGAAAAAGGAAAATGTGCATAGAAGGGTTTTTTTTAAAAATATATATATATATATATATATATATATGTGTGTGTGTGTGTGTGTGTGTGTGTGTGTGTGTGTGTGTGTGTGTAGAGAAATTCTTGTGTGTGTGAACAATGAGTGTATACAAAGAAACTTTTGTATGAACCATAGGTGTGCGTTGGAGAAAAACGAAAAAGATCTTTGAATGTAAATAGGGTTTGACCGTGGGACGTAAAAAGAGAGAGTTCCAATGCGTATACAGAAAAAGTTTGTCATGTATAAGAGTGTAGATATACAAAGAAAAATTTGTTCATAGAGGACCATAGGTGTATAATTTTGTGACTATATAAAAATGAAACAAAAAGTAAAAAGAAAGAAAGATCGCGAAGATCGACATGTTATAGTTAAGAAGTATAAATCATTCGTAAAGAGCAAACGTATCTTCTGGAAACAAGGGACTGACGCTAAGAGTTTATTTTCCGGAATAACCGAGATAAGAATGGATGAATTCATTGAACTAATGAAAAAACATAACTTGGAAATGTTGGGTCTGTTTGTGTAAATTCCCAACCGTAGTATCACAATGCCATAAACGGGATGCTTGAGTGCCCACCTGGCTGTAGCCATGACTAATTTTGCACGTTGTTTTCAAATCATCATTGTCACGCGTGCCTTGTGGAGTAATATGGGAGTTCGGCCCAAGAACGACACCTTGACACCCAAATTTGTTTTGCCCCAGATATCAAGATTGGGTTCCCACGATAAAAGACCCCATTGAAACACAACCTTAGACTTTTTTGAACCTTGGCCTATCAAAAGAATCCTCATCCTTTCCCCCGAAGCAAAGGACAGCAGAATCTCCTCAAGGGAGAGCAAATAGGATGCTGAAACTCGATTTCCCAAAGACAGGAAAGGAGGAAGTGAAAGGAAGTGAAAATGGAAAAGATCGGAGGAAAACAGAGTAATTCTCGATCAATGGAAAATCTTCAGACCAGATAAATTTTCGGCAAGATAAGTGACTGTCGGCAAAGGAAAACCCATTTTTGGTGTCTCTTCCTTTTGAATTGCCATTCAAAGTCATTCTCGACTGGCGATATCCCACCCCACATGAACAAAGAGGAAAAGACCCAAACACCCAGCTTCCTCTCCAAAAAAACACTACCCTCGAGAAAATCCTATTGGTCTGTGATCGTACGTTTGATCTTTGATTCGATACGAAATCGTGTGCAAAATAAAGTCATGGTGCAGTTATGGTTTGGGAATAGGGTGAAACATTTGCCTGTGTGAGTTTTATACACTATGAGTGATTTATTTTCAGCTTAGCCCGATTTTTCCCCCGCATGTTCATTTAGAAGCTAAATGTTGACATCCTGCCCTTTCATTTTCGGTCACAAGGAAGATTACCCTTGGCACAAGTATATTGTTTCTCTAAGATATGGTGCTCTCATGAATGATTTATTGTTCTTTGCAAAAAGCATGTTCGCCCTTTTTTTCGGAGCCCCATGAATTGCGTTTTCGTTCATGCATCCTCCACCCAAAGAGTTTGGAGCTATGCTTCATGATTGACTAGTGAGGACCCTCTAGTGCAATCCTCCATTCTCGCCTTTTTTTTCAGAGCCCCATGAATTGTGTTTTCGTTCATGCATCATCCACCAAAGAGTTTGGAACTATGCTTCATGATTGACTAGTGAGGACCCTCTAGTACAATCCTCCATTCTCGCCTTTTTTTCGGAGCCCCATGAATTGCGTTTTCGTTCATGCATCCTCCACCAAAGAGTTTGGAGCTATGCTTTATGATTGACTAGTGAGGACCTTCTAGTGCAATCCTCCATTCTCGCCTTTTTTTCGGAGCCCCATGAATTGCGTTTTCGTTCATGCATCCTCCACCAAAGAGTTTGGAGCCATGCTTGATGATTGACTAGTGAGGACTTTCTAGTGCAATCCTCCATTCTCGCTTTTTTTTTCGGAACCCCATGAATTGCGTTTTCGTTCGTGCATCCTCCACCCAAAGATTTTGGAGCTATGCTTCATGATTGACTAGTGAGGACCTTCTAGTGCAATCCTCCATTCTCGCCTTTTTTTCAGAGCCCCATGAATTGCGTTTTCGTTCATGCATCCTCCACCAAAGAGTTTGGAGCCATGCTTGATGATTGACTAGTGAGGACCCTCTAGTGAAATCCTCCATTCTCGCCTTTTTTTCGGAGCCCCACCAATTGCGTTTTCGTTCATGCATCCTCCACCCAAAGAGTTTGGAGCTATGCTTCATGATTGACTAGTGAGGACCCTCTAGTGCAATCCTCCAGTCTCGCCTTTTTTTCCGAGCCCCATCAATTGCGTTTTCATTCATGCATCCTCCACCCAAAGACTTTGGAGCTATGCTTCATGATTGACTAGTGAGGACCATTTAGTCCAATCCTCCATGCTCGCATTTTTTTCGGAGCCCCATGAATTGCGTATTCGTTCGTGCACCCTCCACCCGAAGAGTTTGGAGCCATGCTTCATGATAGCCACGTGGTGACTTTCTAGTGCATCCTCCATTCTCGCTTTTTTTTTCGGAACCCCATGAATTGCGTTTTCGTTCGTGCATCCTCCACCCAAAGATTTTGGAGCTATGCTTCATGATTGACTAGTGAGGACCTTCTAGTGCAATCCTCCATTCTCGCCTTTTTTTCAGAGCCCCATGAATTGCGTTTTCGTTCATGCATCCTCCACCAAAGAGTTTGGAGCCATGCTTGATGATTGACTAGTGAGGACCCTCTAGTGCAATCCTCCATTCTCGCCTTTTTTTCGGAACCCCATGAATTGTATTTTCATTCGTGCATCCTCCACCCAAAGATTTTGGAGCTATGCTTCATGATTGACTAGTGAGGACCTTCTAGTGCAATCCTCCATTCTCGCCTTTTTTTTGGAGCCCCAAGAATTGCGTTTTCGTTCATGCATCCTCCACCCAAAGATTTTGGAGCTATGCTTCATGATTGACTAGTGAGGACCCTCTAGTGCAATCCTCCATCCTCGCCCTTTTTTTTCGGAGCCCCATGAATTGCATTTTCATTCATGCGTCCTCCACCCAAAGAGTTTGGAGCCATACTTCATGATTGACTAGTGAGGACCCTCTAGTGCAATCCTCCATTCTCCAGGGTTTTTTCTCGTCAAGTGCGGATCCTCTTGACTGGGAAATGTGATCTTTGTTATTTTCCCGATTGATTCCTTTGCCAAACATGTATATGTATATTATAATATTGTTGTTTTTGTTGTTGTTTGTATTTTGTTTTGTGTTGTGCAGAAAAAGAAGGAGTATAGACGAGAGTCGTCATAGACTAATCACGGAAAGGGAAAGACGGACGAAATCAGTGTCTTATCTTTGCTTTCCTCTTATCTTCGAAAAAAGGTAAGTAAAGAAGGGCAACTGTCATACCCTAATTTCGTCCGGGGATTATTACTTGATGATATGCAACCTTTGATCGACCGGTTTGAGATACTTGGCATCCTTTGTTTCACAATATGTGAAGTCCCGAGACATGCCGGAAATCAAAAGGAAGCAGGCTTACGCGATCCGTGAAGTTTCGTAATGTGGCGGAAACAAAAAGGAGGTGTTTTTGCGCAATCCGTGAGTTTCCGTAACTTCTTCGAAAGCTAAAACAGAGTAAATAAATGATCCGTGAGGATTCGTAACCTTACGGAAGGAAAATAGGTGTCGTTACGAAATTCGTAAAGTTTCGTAACGTTACGGGAAAAGAATTACCAAAAAAGGTAGAAGGGGGTTGTCGCAACCTACCCTTCGGCGGGAGGGCGACGCGAGACTCGCGGGATGCGTGTTCCACGAAAGGAATACGCGCGGAGTCGCCACCAACGTTTATTCGAGGAAAACGTCGGAAAAACCGGAAAAGACGCGATCTACGAACTTTTTAAGTGAAAGGTTCGGGAGTTGTATTTACGCACGGGGAAGGTATTAGCACCCCACACGCCCGTCCCAAGGGACGGCAGCCTTTAATCGAATGTGCAAACATGACTTTGATTTTTTATGTTCCCTTTTTATGTTCTTATATCCTTTATACCCTTTTTATATTTTTTTCCTTTTTGTGGTCGACAAGGGTGTTTCCCTTTGCTCCTACGTATTCCTCAATTGCGATGAGGAAATCAGACCTACGTAGTTCTTTCGGAACAAAGTGTTTGGTTAAGTTGTTTTTGTCTTTTTTGCAAAATATGTTTTTATTGAACAAAAGGTCATTTAAGGTGTTGAACCATTAAACGGTCTTTTGATTTTGAAAGGGGAGAAACGTTAAGGCGTTGGACCATTTAACGATCTCTTGTTTTTGAAAGGAGAGAAACGCTAAGGCATTGGACCATTAACGATCTCTGGTTTTTGAAAGGAGAGAAACGTTAAGGCATTGGACCATTAACGATCTCTGGTTTTTGAAAGGAGAGAAACGTTAAGGCATTGGACCATTAACGATCTCTTGGGGTGGTCGACAAAAGCGGGGCTTTTGCTCCTACGTATCCTCAATGAGGAACTCAGACCTACGTAGTTCTTTCTTATCAAGTGATTCTTTTTTATTTAAGTGGTGATCATTTTAAGGCGTTGGACCTTAAAAATGATCCATTTTACTTAGTGAGAAATTGAAATGACAAACTTCAAAAGCCTATTTTTGTGGACGAGCTTGACTAGGCGAGTTGATTTTAGCCTTAGTTTCACTTTAGTTATTAATCAATTCAATTAAGAATGAGAAATCCCAAAGAGAAAACGTCCGATTGATTTTCCGCTTTATTTCACTAAAAAGATATTTTTTTGATTATTTTATTATTTTTTACCTCTTTTTGATTTCCAACGTGGTTACGGCATGACCGAACGGTCGGAATTGATTTTTACCGAAGTTAACGGATAATATAATTCAAATGTTCGGTGGAAATTTATTTTATTTTTAAGTTAAGCGAGAAATGACTTAAGCAAAATGGCTTAAGCATGTCAACAGGGGGGTATAAAAAGTAAACAAAACGAGAATAAAAATGCACGAAACACAATGTGGACCACTACGGGTACATAGAATGAATCGAAAAGCTTGGTTCGAGGTACTTACCCGTTGAAGATCGAAGAACGATGAAGAACGAATGAAGAACGTCGAAGAACGGTTGAAACCTTTGCGAGATTCCTCACGGAAAACGTTACGGAAACGTTTCGGAAGCGCCTCGGCTTAGATTTTCTTCACGGAAACGATTTTTCCAAGCAAATTCGAAAGAGAGAGAAGTGCCTAAGGGGCTGGACCCCTTTCTTCTTCACTTCCTCCCCTATTTATAGCAAAATAGGGGAGGTGGTTGCCGCCCAGCTCGCCCAGGCGAGCTCAGCTCGCCCAGGCGAGCAGGGTTGCTTCCTCCAGAAGCAACCGCCTTCTGGAGGAATCTTCTGGAGGGCCCAAATGGGCCTGGGTGCTATTTGCACCCCCATTTTTACTAAGTACACCCCCCTCTGCTGTTTTTTGGTGATTCTTTTTTCGTAAAGTTACGGAAACTTACGAATTTCGTAACGATACTTGTTTTCTTTCCGTAATGTTACGGAACCTTGCGGATTACATAATCATCCCCTTTTTGACTTACGGAATGTTACGGAACCTCACTTAATTATGCAACGATGCTTCCATTTGATTCCCGGTGTGTCACGGAAACTTACGGATTGTGCATCAATATTTTTTTGGTTTTTCGGCATGTCCTGGAATTTCACAAATTGCCTAATGATGGGTGCCAAGCACCTCACGAGGACCAAAGAATGGTCGCACGTCATCGAGCAAAGGTCCCCGGACGAAATTAGGGTATGACAGTTGCCCCTCTTTACTTGTCTTTTATTGGAGATAAAAGGAAAGTAAAGATAAGACACTAATTTCGTTCCTCTCGATTTGACGAGAGTCGCAGGTGACCATAAAATCTCCACATGCAAATGACTTGTTGTTCCCAAAATTTCACAAATTGCCTAATGATGGGTGCCAAGCACCTCACAAGGACCAAAGAATGGTCGCATGTCATCAAGCAAAGGTCCCCGAAAATCAGTGTATGACACTAATTTCGCTCTTCTCGGTTGACGAAAGTCGCGGGTGACCATGACTTGTCGTTCCTAGAATTTCACAAATTGCCTAATGATGGATGCCAAGCATCTCACAAGGACCAAAGAATGGTCACATGTCATCAAGCAAAGGTCCCCGAAAATCAGTGTATGACACTAATTCCGCTCCTCTCGGCTGACGAGAGTCGCGGGTGACCATGAAATTTCCGCATGTAAATGACTTGTTGTTCCCGGAGGAACAAAAGGTGCAGAAGACTATGTCAGCCTCTGCATGCTATCAAGCGTTCTGTCTTACAGATAGCAAAAGAATGTTTATACGGATAACCACTCGGGTATTTCCGCGTACCATCGGGCCCGCCGCCTCTGGATGATACAAGGGTGCAGAATGACCAAACTTGGTCTCTGCTTGTCATCGGGCCCGCCGCCTCTGGATGACAAAAGGGTGCGAATAACCATAAGGTATCTCCGCGTATCATGGGTGCAGAATGACCAAACTTGGTCTCTGCTTGTCATCGGGCCCGCCGCCTCTGGATGACAAAAGGGTGCGAATAACCATAAGGTATCTCCGCGTATCATGGGTGCAGAATGACCAAACTTGGTCTTTGCTTGTCATCGGGCCCGCCGCCTCTGGATGACAAAAGGGTGCGAATAACCATAAGGTATCTCCGCGTATCATGGGTGCAGAATGACCAAACTTGGTCTCTGCTTGTCATCGGGCCCGCCGCCTCTGGATGACAAAAGGGTGCGAATAACCATAAGGTATCTCCGCGTATCATGGGTGCAGAATGACCAAACTTGGTCTCTGCTTGTCATCGGGCCCGCCGCCTCTGGATGACAAAAGGGTGCGCGTCACATGACCTCAGGGTCAGTATGACAAAGATTATGGGGCGGCCGACAAAAGCAAAGCTCTCGCTCCTACGTATCCTCCAATGAGGAACTCAGACCTACGTAGTTCTGGATAACTTGTGAGACTTGAAAAGTCTCCATCGGAAAATGCTGACATCTCCGGAAAGGGCGCAGATGACCATATTGGTCTCTGCTTGTCAATCACACTTGGGATCACTGAATGACGAGGTGCGGATTACCGTAAGGTGTCTCCGCGGGCTACCAGCTCTTGAGTCATGGCGACAAAAGGCGGTGTGGTCGACAAAAGCGAGGCTCTTGCTCCTACGTATCCCCCAATGAGGAACTCAGACCTACGTAGTTCTGGAACTTGTGAGACTTGAAAAAGTCTCGGTGTTTTCTCCACTAAAATGCA
This sequence comes from Glycine max, assembly GCF_000004515.6. Taxonomy (NCBI): domain Eukaryota; kingdom Viridiplantae; phylum Streptophyta; class Magnoliopsida; order Fabales; family Fabaceae; genus Glycine; species Glycine max. The sequence continues at coordinate 23,841,047 of NC_016089.4, forward strand.
AACATGCTTTAGCAAAGAGACAAATATTCCAACTGATTTAGAGCAGCATATGCTTTTTTGAGTGAAAAATAATGCGTCTACCGGGGAAGGAGAGTCTGCTGATGAAATCTCCCATAACCATAAATGAGATTTTGGATGTTAGCATTTTGTTTCTAAATGACCATTTAGAGGAAACACTGGGTTCGACAAAAATAGAAGAAATCCACTCAAAGTGTATCAATCTCGCACAGGTAAGTGTTTCATCCTAATTCCGAACCATAGATATGTCATGACTTGACTTTGCAAATTATTTCCTATCAAATCAAAAATTACACGCGTGATCATGGCTCAAATAGGACTTCCCTTGGGAATGGGTTCTTTTGGGGAGTTTTTCGGCTTTTATGTGTTTTTGGCTTTTGATTTTTTTTTTGTTGGCTTTTTCTTTTTCTGTTTTTGTTTAGTGCGGGGCGAAAAAGTCGCTAGCGCACGGGATTTTGGTTGGTAATCAAAGGGAGAAGACCATTTTAGGTCGTGGTTTCCTTTCCTTCTTCTTGTTCATTTGGTGACAATTCTGTACTGTTCAGATATTGTCTGGTCCAAAGACCTCTCTGCACATTTCTTCTGGTTTCTTTGACCAGGAGCTTCCTTCTTTTTTACTTTCTCCCATTCTTTGGTTTGGGAATTTTCTTTCTTTTCTTTTTTCTTTCTCCCACTCTTTGATTGGGAATTTCCTTTCTTTTCTTTTTTCTCTTTCTCCCACTCTTTGATTGGGAATTTCCTTTCTCTTTCTTTTTGCTTCCGAGGGTAAGGATTATGGTGAGTCAGGATTTTGGCTCAAGGTTTGTAGAATGGCTAGACATGATACATGTCGGGGTTTGGTTTGGTTCAAGGATAAAAAGGGATGCCCCACATTATTTCCAGGACACAAATGCAAAAATGATGATTTGGAAATTTTATGCAAAACTGGTTATGCATGCACCTATGTGGACACTCAAGTGTCAAAATTTTATGGTCATGTGATGCTAGGGCTCAGGATTTATTTCCTCTATTTTAAATCAACCCAATGTTTCCAAAATATGTTCTTTTATCAATTTGTGCATTCATCCGAGTCCATTTTGGGCGTCCGGGAAAACTTTCACAGCATTCACCCTTCAGGTGTATACACATTTTTTTCAAAAATAGGTTATGATCAATGAATTTTTTCAAAGAAAAGTTGGAAGTCATCTCTTTTCAAAAGCATGTTGGCTTTTCAGCTAGACAACTTATTTTTCTTTTTTCTCTTTTTTTCATTTGTTCATTTCTTTTTTTTGTTTGTTTTCTTTTTTCTTTTTTTTTTTCATGAGGTATTTTGCTACCTAAACATGTGTATATTTTTGCGAGGTATTTTTGCTATATACATGCATATCCAAGGTATCTTGCTACCTAAACATACATATATATGTTTTGTAAGGTATTTTTGCTGTATACATGCATATCCAAGGTATCTTGCTACCTAAACATACATATATATATTTTGTGAGGTATCTTTTTGCTACATACATGCATATCTTAAGGTATCTTGCTACCTAAACATCCATATATATATTTTGTGAAGTGTGTTTTTGTTTATATACATGCATATCTAAGGTATCTTTCTACCTAAACATACATATATATATTTTGTGAGGTATGACTACCTTCCGAGCTTGTGCTCGTTTTATTTAAATTCCTAGGATCATGAGCAACTAGGTGTGTCTTACTATGAAAAGTGATCAAATAACAAGCACAGATTCAAAAGGTACTAGGTTGCCTCCTAGTAGCGCTTCTTTAACGTCTTTAGCTGGACGCATGATGGCTTGTAGGTCACGGACCTAGTACTTTGCTTACCTTTGGCTTTGGATTTGGTCGCCTGCTGGTCGGCCATGTGTCGTAGGCAACGCTCTAAGCTTTTTGCGGATGAGCTGAGGTTAACTCTAGAGGTGGTGGCGGTGTGTCTATTGCCCGCTACCGGCCATCCCAATGCTGTTGTGGTGTTTCGCCCTGCGCCTGCCTGGGGGCGTAGTACTTCTTGATGAAAGCTCGATTAGTAGGGGGCCTGATGCCCTTGCTGGGGGCAACAGGCACTCCCTTGAACTGACAGAGACCCGTAATTAGAGCTTGACAACTCCAAGACCCTGTTAGACTTCTTCGGGTCCACTGAGTGTCTTGCAGGCGCGATCCCTGCAAACAATAGATGAAATCAGAAATCAGTTGAGCGATGTGCATACTTATCTATGATGACGTGACCTTGCCGAGGGGGTACGGGCACCCTGTAGGACTGATAGAGGCCCGTAACCAGAGCTGGAAACCCCAGGGCCCTGTTGGACTTTTTCGGGTCCACTGGGTGTCTTGTGGGTGCGATCCCTGCAAACAATAGATGGTATCAGAAATCAGTTGAACTATATGCATACTTACCCATGTCGGGACGACACAGACCAACCGATACTTTTGCAGGGGGAGATTGGCATTGCGGTCGCTGGGCAGAATGTTGCTAAGTAGCAACGTCATCTATATCTGTGTAAGAGTGGTCATGTTAGTGCGCATGATCCGCACTTGTCTCTTTGCAGGCACGGGTGAAATCTTGCCCCAGTATGCATAGTAGCTGTGTGATAGCCTCCCTCTCTGGTTGTGCTCGCACAGTTGGCCCTCCTCCAATATCAGGGGGTGGCCCAGGAACCGTTAAAAGGAAACTACTGGCCCCTTAACCGGAAGTGCAAGTCTCGGTTAAGCATTTAAGGACAGAGGACCTTAAATTATCTTAAGGTGTGGATATGGAGCCCACTGAAAGTGAGGACGCATAGTCCTCTAAAGGCGAGGGCGTGTAGCCCTCTGAAGTTCAAGACGTGTCGCCTTTCGAAGGCGAGGGAGTGTAGTCCTATGATGGCAAGGACGTGCAATCCTCTAAAGGTGAGGGCATGCCCCCCTTTGAAAATGGGGAACATGTAGTCCTCTGATGGCGAGGACGTGTAGTCCTCTAAAGGTGAGGACGTGTAGTCCTCTGAAGGTGAGGGCGTGTAGCCCTACAAAGGTGAAGGCACATGACCCTTTGACGGCGAGGACGTGTAGTCCTCTGAAGTTGAAGGTACATGACCCTTTGAAGGCGAGGACGTGTAGTCCTCTGAAGGTGAAGGTAACTAGTACCCAAGGTGAGGGCGTGTAGCCCTCTCAAGGCGAGGACTTATAGTCCTCCGGAGGTGAGGGCGTGCAGCCCTCTGGTGGTGAGGACATGTAGTCCTCTCAAGGCGAGGACGTGTAGTCCTCTGACGGTGAGGGTAAGTAGTACCCAAGGTGAGGGCGTGTAGCCCTCTCAAGGCGAGGACATGTAGTCCTCTGGAGGTAAGGGCGTGCAGCCCTCTGATGGTGAGGACGTGTAGTCCTCTGAAGGTGAGGGCGTGTAGCCCTACAAAGGTGAAGGCACATGACCCTTTGAAGGCGAGGACGTGTAGTCCTCTGAAGGTGAAGGTAACTAGTACCCAAGGTGAGGGCGTGTAGCCCTCTCAAGGCGAGGACTTATAGTCCTCTGGAGGTGAGGGCGTGCAGCCCTCTGGTGGTGAGGACGTGTAGTCCGCTCAAGGCGAGGACGTGTAGTCCTCTGACGGTGAGGGTAAGTAGTACCCAAGGTGAGGGCGTGTAGCCCTCTCAAGGCGAGGACATGTAGTCCTCTGGAGGTAAGGGCGTGCAGCCCTCTGATGGTGAGGACGTGTAGTCCTCTCAAGGCGAGGACGTGTAGTCCTCTGACGGTGAGGGTAAGTAGTACCCAAGGTGAGGGCGTGTAGCCCTCTCAAGGCGAGGACATGTAGTCCTCTGGAGGTAAGGGCGTGCAGCCCTCTGATGGTGAGGACGTGTAGTCCTCTCAAGGCGAGGACGTGTAGTCCTCTGACGTTGAGGGTAACTAGTACCCAAGGTGAGGGCGTGCAGCCCTCTCAAGGCGAGGACATGTAGTCCTCTGGAGGTGAGGGCGTGCAGCCCTCTGATGGTGAGGACGTGTAGTCCTCTCAAGGCGAAGACGTGTAGTCCTCTCAATGGTGAGGGTAACTAGTACCCAAGGTGAGGGCGTGTAGCCCTCTCAAGGCGAGGACTTATAGTCCTCTGGAGGTGAGGGCGTGCAGCCCTCTGGTGCTGAGGACGTGTAGTCCTCTCAAGGCGAGGACGTGTAGTCCTCTGACGGTGAGGGTAACTAGTACCCAAGGTGAGGGCGTGTAGCCCTCTCAAGGCGAGGACATGTAGTCCTCTGGAGGTAAGGGCGTGCAGCCCTCTGATGGTGAGGACGTGTAGTCCTCTCAACGGTGAGGGTAACTAGTACCCAAGGGTCCACCCTTATGAGAAAGCAAGAGATCGACTCATCGAGAGGACTGGTCATCCCAAATCCACAAGATTTGGACATTAGATGTAGGAAATCTATGCAGTTAACATGATTTTTAGGGATGCAGATGCATGCAACCTTTGTCGTGAAATTTGGTAAATGCGGACTTCATATGAAACAATGCTATGTAATGGAAAGTTGTACAATGTTCATGACATTCTTTCCCTATTTTGTGATTTTGATTTTGATTTAATTTTTTTTGGAAAACACAGATTGACTGTCCTTTTGAAAGAGGTGATAATTCATGCAACCTCATCCCATCTTTTTGCAAATCTCTCCGGGAACTCCCTCAGAGTGTATGTTCTGTTTGATTTAGTCACTTGACCATTTTGGAGTGACGGCAATGGAGCCATTTGATGTTTAATCAATCCATCGAAATCCTAGGGTTTGTCCCCCCTTTTTTGTTGAAAACATCGATGGGTGAGAACTTTTGATCGGCCCCTATGTTAACTTGAGGCTCATGCACGGTGCCCCTCATTGTCCCAGGGTAAGTCTTTGAGGTACCAATCGTTGCCTTTCGTCATGACCTTGTAGGAGGGAACCTATTGGGTGAGAACTTCTAATCTGCCCCTAGGTTCGCTTGAGGTTTTTGCATGGTGCCTTTCGTTGTCCCAGTGTAGGGCTTAGAGGTACCAAGTGTTGTCTTGTTTTCACGACCTCGTAGTGAGGAAGAATGAAAGAAGCAGTTGATTTTTGCAAAAAGAATTTTCCAAGGACGAGAAATATTTGAAGGATTTTTTTTCAGTTGATGGATTAAGTCAAATGACTCCTATGTAGAAGCAAGATGTTTTGATGTTTCGATGATGCCAAAGGATCAAGTGCTTCTAAGTTTTATTCAAGACAAGAATCCAAGAAAATCAAGATATATGATCAAGTTGATCTCTAGAATCTTAGGAAGAAGTTTCCAAATTGAAGAAGCAAAAGGTTTGACCAAGGAATTCTATCCTTTCAAATTGAGATTTGCTCTCTGGTAATCGATTACCAGCAATTCAAAATTTTTAAAACCTGTAATCGATTACATAAGTCTTGTAATTGATTACCAGAGGGGATTTTCAGAAAATAATTTCCAAGAGACATATCTATTCAAATGTTTTATGAACGGCCATTCAAATGTTTTAAAGAGAGTTTTCATTGCTCAAACAGTTTTATCCTCTCGAAAGATCAAGAGTTTTTTCTGAACTGAAATGTCTTATCCTCTCAAAAAGATTCCTTGGTCAACCACTTGCTTATTCAATAAGGAATTTTTGATTGATCTTCATTTTACAATCTACCTCTTTTACGAGAGACCTCTTCTTCTCTTCTTCTTATTTCTGAAAAGGGATTAAGAGACCGTGGGTCTCTTGTTGTAGAGGATTCCTGAACACAAGGGAAGGGTTATCCCTGTGTGCATTGTTAATCCGAAAAGAGAGATTGATAGTTCAATTGGGGAATAGTCTTTGCATCTTAATTCAACCCCCCTTTCTTCTCAAGGTAACTGAGGCCATTTGTCCAACATCCTATTCTTGATAACTCACTTCTCTCTAAAAAGACAAACTTTCCAGGATGATAAAATGAGGTCACATGAACGTCTTGAAAGCACAGTCAATCAAATGTTTTTTTTTCTTTTTGAACACTTTTATTTTATTTTATTTTGAAACTTGTTTGTTTTGAACTTTACTCGTTTTTTTACGGCACCCCCACCAACGTGCAAGACGAGTAATCTCTGATTGAACAGTCTTGGAAGTCAACACTCAGGAGCGCAGGTCGCTTGAGCAAACAAACCAATGGCTTGCACCCACATTCCGATGAAAGTTGAATAAGCAAACATGCGTTTGTGAGAGGATGAGGGACAAAGATATCAACTTTATCCATTTCATTTAACATTGTAGCTGTGGTCTACAATAATGGCATAAACTTGGAAACCCTGATGAGTCATTAGGGACACCTAACAACAGCTTTCAAAATTGCCCCATGTGTGGCATCTCTTGTCAATGTTAGGATTTACACGCAATTCTCCTCAAATTTCAGCCAGCCCGCATCAATTAGACCTTGCACCTTACGCTTCAGAGCCCTACCATGCTCAATGGAACGCCCCGGGGCTTCTCCGTGACAAGCACACGTTGCGTTCGAGTTGTATTCTCGGAGAAATGGAGGTTGATGAACCTTGGCTAGGGTTATGGCTACCATTGAATTATCAAGTAGATATGGGAGCAAGTCAGCATAGGACACTGGAATTGGGGTGAATTCTACAGGCTTTCTCGCTGCAAAATTCACTTCTTGGTTGGTGTTTTTGGTTTGTGCTAAAGGTGGTGTTCGTCATTGGAAGTGCGGTAGACAGACTTTGTGGTAGATTTAGGGATGGCCTTTGTGGATAACTGGGTGGTGGGTAAGGAGAAAGTTTGTTATTGGCTGAGTAAAGATATTGTTGGGTTGGTGGGAAATTTGGCCGTACAGGAATGGCAGTCACAGCATGGGTTTCTCCCTCATCCTCACCCTCTTTATTTGCCCCAGTTTTCTCAGTCGTCCTAGTAGGATGATCAAATTTGCCTCTTTTCGGACCCACATTGATCCTTTCACTGGCGAAGACCAAATCTGCAAAGCTTGAGGGTGCGCAGCCCACCATCTTTTCATAGTAGAGTACCGATAATGTGTCTACCATCACGATTATCGTCTCCCTTTCCATTATTGGGGGTACCACCTGGGCCGCCAGATCCCTCCACCTTTTGGGCGTGTTCTTTTAATGATCCGTCCCCCTTTTTGCACATGTTCTGTAGTTGCATCCTATCCGGAACCATATCAAAATTGTACTGATACTGCCTAACAAAGGCAACCATTAGGTCCTTCCAAGAATGGACTCGAGAAGGTTCCAAGTTAGTGTACCAGGTAACAGCTACCCCAGTAAGACTTTCTTGGAAGGAATGTATCAGCAATTCCTCATCTTTTGCGTATTCCCCCATCTTCTGACAATACATCTTTAGATGGTTCTTGAGACAAGTAGTCCCCTTGTACTTGTCAAAGTCCAGCACCTTGAACTTGGGAATGACCATGTTTGGGTATTAGGAACAACTCTTCTAGGTTAGCAAAGGCATAATCTTCACCTCCTTCAATGGCCCTGAGCCTTTCCTCTATATGATCCAACTTTCCCATTCCTGCCATAGTCATAAGGGTTTTTAACCGCTGTGGAATGCAAGAGGTGCAGTTGTGGGTGATACTGAGGGCCCTCCAAAGGGTTTTGTAGGGGTATACCACCAACTGCTTGCCCTTCAGTGGTATATCCGAGCCAAGGCTCGAAGTCGGCTAGATTGTGATGGGGAATTTCATGGGTCTCTTCCACAGTTTAAGAGACATGTGCATGATCAGTTTGGGGTTGCTGGCTTTCAATGGGTATAGGAGTGGAGTTATTGACATTCTTATTGGGAGTGTACGCCATATTGGGTGGCGTATAGTTGAGAGGCAAGCCATATGACGGGAAGGCGTGCTCGTTTTGAATTTGCACATCATGGGGGCCGCCCATACTTCCTAAATCTTTGCCTACCATATTTGAGGTTGGATGATTCATTTGCTTGAGGCCGGATGGGGACGTCGGGTTCACCTTAGCAACAACGCTGGTAGCGGCAATTGCAACCGCATTGGCTTCCATTATCTTCTTCACGCTCATCATGGCCTCCATCATTGTGGCCATTTTCTCTTTAATGGCCTCCATGTCGGCCTTCATCTTCTCTTGTATCTCCTCTACTTCACCCATTACTCTAGCTCTAGCACGAGTTCGGTAAGGGCGTCGTAAAGCGTGTCCCTTTCTTTTTTATAACAATGATTAAGTTCATTTTATTTTATTTTTCAAGGAAAGAATGCAATGAGCAATGCAACCAATGAAAAGCATGGATGCATGCGAATGATGTACAGTTGAAGTATTGCGAATTTTTACACAAGATATGGGGTTGAATCAATTTAGATTTTCAACATGGTCCATGACATCTTTGTCAAGGTGAAACTGGAAGTAACAAGGACATCAATAATCCTAAATATGTTTGGCAGTAGACGAAGCAGTGATGTGACTCGATTCATCTTTTGCCCCAATTTTGCAAGACGGTTACTTCCATATTTCAACTTGACTTGATGAACCTTTTTGTAAAAGCGTGAGCTTGGTTCAACCCTATAATTCAAGGAATGGCAATTCTGATCGCCAATACTTCAACAACATCTCATAGGGATGAATGACTCGGGCATACTTTAAGCTTATGCACGGAAAAAGTAATTATGAAATTGAGATGCCCGAAGAAACACCATTTCCTAGTTAACCATGCATTAGGTACCATGTTCAATTATTTTGTTTTTTAAGTGAAACGGGTTTATGATCCCAACATGGTTGGCTCGTGGTGCCTAACACATGAAACTAAGAATGTAGTGTGAAGTTTCACGCTTCCCCCTTTTTTGTTTTTGTTTTGTAGAGGAAAACGCAAGGATGAGCAAACATGAAAACAAATGGTATGCAATTTTGCAGATCAAAAAGCTTTTTGAACGCATATGCATGATGATGCCATGACTCATGCAAAATGTGAGGCTGGAATATGATAACGGACAAATGCAGGATATGTCCATTATGATGTTATGAAGAGATGCTTATGCGATGCATGACATGAATGCATTTTACGGACACGAGAGCCCGGAAAATTATCTCTTCTTACTTGCGCATTTGGGGGCACAGTGCCCCATGTGTACAATTAAGAAGGTGATATGGACCTTCCGGCTTCCCGTGACAAAGGACGAGACCAACATACAATGCATGCTAGAGATAAAATGCGGGAGTGACTTGATTCGCACTGATTTTTGGAGTAAAAACGTGGGATAAACTCATTTTATTCAAAAAGTTATAACTAGTCAAGATCTGAGTGATAATACAAACTTCCTAGCGGTTTCTAATCATATGGTCTATCATATGTTGACAATAGCTGAGAAGTCCGTGGATCTCCTTGGGGGCGGAGTAGGTGTCCGCCATTGCTTTGGCCTTGGCTAGAAATCGGGGAAGTTCTTGACTCTTGTTCAAAGTAAGAGCAAATCGGTCCGTCCACATTGTTGCCTCTTGGTGCAATGAATCAATTACCCTTTCCCTTACTTCCCTTTCTGCTGATATCTTGGCGTACTCATCCTCTAGCCTTTGCTCGTGAGTTGCCGCTAGATTTAGCTTCTCTTTGCACTTATCGATGATGGCCTACATATTCCCTTCAGTCTCGCTTAACTGTTGGGACAAATTTCTTTTCGACCTAAGGCAAGCCTTTAGCTCGTCCTTCAAGATCATGCCTTTGACCCGTGATGATTCCTTTCACCTCTTCGGAGCTTGAGCTTACTATTGCTGCCCTATAAAGCCCCTCAAAACTTTGCTGGCACGTGTTCTTCCTTTTGGGCCTTCTTGGTTTCTCGTTCCAAGGCATCAGCGGTGGCCATATTGACGTCCCTTAGTTCATCATACTCTTTTCAGACTTTGATGGCTATGGACTTGAACTTCTCTTCGACTACTCGGGCTCTTTCAAGCTCTGCCTTTAGGGCTTGTACCTCATCACTTTCTTCCGAAGCTTTAACCTCATCGTCCCTCACAGTCTTTAGATTTGGGAGCCAATCCAATCCTTGTGTTCGGACTCTCAGCCACTTATGATAGCCGTCGATGATCCCATTACTGCTTCCCCTAAGCTCTCTGTCCTTTCTTCACACCGCATCCCATGCCTTGCGAACTCCTTGGAGTACCCTTGCGTTGTGGTCACTAAAACCCCGTGCGATGAAAGGCGTGATGCTTTCGTCTAATGGCGCTCCTCTCATGGGGTAGCCAAGCTGTCTTATGGCGAGAACGGGATTATAATTAATACAACCCCTTGTTCCCATCAAGGGAACATTTGGACATCCTTCGCATGAAGATAGAACCTTGATTCTTCCTTCCTTCTAGCGAGGGAACCAATTAACAGACGCCCCCCCATGCTAGCCAAGAGTTGGTCCCAATTCGCCTTTCCTTTTTCGACGCACGAGCGGTAACCTTGTAGCGGATAGACGGGCCTACCTTCTTGGAGAAAAAGGTGTGAAACCAGCCCCACATAGAGAGCTGGAGTACAGCAAACAATCCTTGCATTGCTTTCTTCACATCTTCGGTCGAAGGTGTCATATAGGTCGGCTAGCATAGCGACAACCGGACTTTTTTTTTTTTTTTTTTTATGATAGGCGAGAAAAACGTCGATCGCTGCCAGGTCCACCAACCCATCCACATTTGGAAAGAGGACTCCCTCGAAAATCAACAGTGTGAGAATATCTATGAATGGGGTCCACTCGCCTTTATCTGCCAAGATTCTTGCTTTTACCTCCAAATATTTTCTCGGTATTCCGACCACCCCATTTTCGACTTGCCTTTGGCGGTCTAATTCCTGCGCCGAGATTTGGACTTTTTAGAAATTCTGGCCAATGAGGGGTAGAACCCTGAGAAGAGGTATGGTTTCCTTCCCCCTAGAGGACATCCTAGGATCTCTTCAAATTCTTCCACCATTGGTGATAGCTGGAAGTCCTCAAATGTGAAGCACCTTAGGGGCTGGTCATAATACTGGGAAAGGGATGCAATCGGTTCCATGGAGACTTCTACCCTAGCTAGGTCCCAAAATGCTTACCATAGGCTTTGCGAAGGCTTGCCGTTGAAGTTGACCCATTAATTGCCCCAACTTTCGTAAACTGGTGACCTCTAAGCTCTTGATTTTGACTTGATAGAACCTCTTTTTAAGCGAAGGCTTTTGACTTGATCCCATGTCTTACTAAAGTGAAATAAAATCTAGTGCGAAACAAAACTCCTACATCTATCATGGGTGGAATGGATGAATGCATGAAGAAATGCATATGACACAGATGCAATTTACGAATACGGGAGCCCGAGAAATTGTTTCCTTCTTGGACACAACGTTTGGGCAGCATGGCACCCAACGTATGTTTTTTAAGAAGGCGACACGGACCCTCCGTCGGTTTGCTAAAGTGAGGGGATCAAAGACGAAACCCACGCATGATGCATATGCGAAAGGCACAACACGGGGATGTACATAGTACGACAATATTCACAAACAAATATAAGCAAAAGGGTATATGATACTTATGCATGGCAGTGTGAAAAATGGCACGCAGCGTGTTTGCTTCGTGCCCCTATTTAAGGGACCTATAAGGGAGAGAACTAATTAGGCTTTTAGCAATAATCCCCAAGGTAGTTATATCTCTCTTGATGGTTTCTAGAGGTATCATCCCCTTTGAAGAACATATTGTAGCAGTAGGGACTACTAGCAACAATAGGTTTTCAAAGAGAAAAGCTCTAGATGAGGGTTCACTGTAATCAAGCAAGTCGGAGACCTAGCATGATCACAGATTCACCTCCACTCCTTATGCTCCCATGAACCCGGGTATAGGGCCCTTTTTCACTCACAGTGTGTGCCAATAGTGTTGGTGTTTGTGTGCATCAAATGAATAAATATTTACCTCATGCATATATTCTAAAACACACTAAAAGCAACAAATAGTTTATATACACAAGAACATAAAACAAATAAAGGGAAACCAACAAAGGAGAAGGTCATGATAAAACATTGCACAAGATTAAATGGCCTAACTCTCTAAAAAACAGTCCCCAGTGGAGTCGCCAACTGTCGCAACCTACCCTTCGGCGGGAGGGCGACGCGAGACTCGCGGGATGCGTGTTCCACGAAAGGAATACGCGCGGAGTCGCCACCAACGTTTATTCGAGGAAAACGTCGGAAAAACCGGAAAAGACGCGATCTACGAACTTTTTAAGTGAAAGGTTCGGGAGTTGTATTTACGCACGGGGAAGGTATTAGCACCCCACACGCCCGTCCCAAGGGACGGCAGCCTTTAATCGAATGTGCAAACATGACTTTGATTTTTTATGTTCCCTTTTTATGTTCTTATATCCTTTATACCCTTTTTATATTTTTTTCCTTTTTGTGGTCGACAAGTACGTAGTTCTTTCGGAACAAAGTGTTTGGTTAAGTTGTTTTTGTCTTTTTTGCAAAATATGTTTTTATTGAACAAAAGGTCAGTTGTTTTTGTCTTTTTTGCAAAATATGTTTTTATTGAACAAAAGGTCATTTAAGGTGTTGAACCATTAAACGGTCTTTTGATTTTGAAAGGAGAGAAACGCTAAGGCATTGGACCATTAACGATCTCTGGTTTTTGAAAGGAGAGAAACGTTAAGGCATTGGACCATTAACGATCTCTGGTTTTTGAAAGGAGAGAAACGTTAAGGCATTGGACCATTAACGATCTCTTGGGGTGGTCGACAAAAGCGGGGCTTTTGCTCCTACGTATCCTCAATGAGGAACTCAGACCTACGTAGTTCTTTCTTATCAAGTGATTCTTTTTTATTTAAGTGGTGATCATTTTAAGGCGTTGGACCTTAAAAATGATCCATTTTACTTAGTGAGAAATTGAAATGACAAACTTCAAAAGCCTATTTTTGTGGACGAGCTTGACTAGGCGAGTTGATTTTAGCCTTAGTTTCACTTTAGTTATTAATCAATTCAATTAAGAATGAGAAATCCCAAAGAGAAAACGTCCGATTGATTTTCCGCTTTATTTCACTAAAAAGATATTTTTTTGATTATTTTATTATTTTTTACCTCTTTTTGATTTCCAACGTGGTTACGGCATGACCGAACGGTCGGAATTGATTTTTACCGAAGTTAACGGATAATATAATTCAAATGTTCGGTGGAAATTTATTTTATTTTTAAGTTAAGCGAGAAATGACTTAAGCAAAATGGCTTAAGCATGTCAACAGGGGGGTATAAAAAGTAAACAGAACGAGAATAAAAATGCACGAAACACAATGTGGACCACTACGGGTACATAGAATGAATCGAAAAGCTTGGTTCGAGGTACTTACCCGTTGAAGATTGAAGAACGATGAAGAACGAATGAAGAACGTCGAAGAACGGTTGAAACCTTTGCGAGATTCCTCACGGAAAACGTTACGGAAACGTTTCGGAAGCGCCTCGGCTTAGATTTTCTTCACGGAAACAATTTTTCCAAGCAAATTCGAAAGAGAGAGAAGTGCCTAAGGGGCTGGACCCCTTTCTTCTTCACTTCCTCCCCTATTTATAGCAAAATAGGGGAGGTGGTTGCCGCCCAGCTCGCCCAGGCGAGCTCAGCTCGCCCAGGCGAGCAGGGTTGCTTCCTCCAGAAGCAACCGCCTTCTGGAGGAATCTTCTGGAGGGCCCAAATGGGCCTGGGTGCTATTTGCACCCCCATTTTTACTAAGTACACCCCCCTCTGCTGTTTTTTGGTGATTCTTTTTTCGTAAAGTTACGGAAACTTACGAATTTCGGAAAGTTACGGAACCTTGCGGAATACATAATCATCCCCTTTTTGACTTACGGAATGTTACGGAACCTCACTTAATTATGCAACGATGCTTCCATTTGATTCCCGGTGTGTCACGGAAACTTACGGATTGTGCATCAATATTTTTTTGGTTTTTCGGCATGTCCTGGAATTTCACAAATTGCCTAATGATGGGTGCCAAGCACCTCACGAGGACCAAAGAATGGTCGCACGTCATCGAGCAAAGGTCCCCGGACGAAATTAGGGTATGACAGGGGTGCATTTAGTAAAAAGGGGGGGTACAAATAGCAATCAAGCCCACTTGGGCCTTCCAGTTTCTTCCTCCAGAAGGCGGTTGCTTCTAGAGGAAGCAACCTTGCTCGCTTGGGCGAGCTGGGTGGCAAGCTCCTCCCCTATTTTGCTATAAATAGGGGAAGGAGTGAAGAGGAAAGGGGTTCAGCCTTCTTGGCACTTCTTATTCTCTCAAAATTGCTGAGGAAAATTGTTTCCGTGAAGAAAATCGAAGCCGAAGCGCTTCTGTAACGTTTCCGTAACGTTTCCGTGAGTAATTACGCGAAGATTTTCAACCGTTCTTTGACATTCATTGTTCGTTCTTCATTTTCTTCAGTCTTCAACTGGTAAGTACCTCAAACCGAGCTTTTCAATTCATTTTATGTACCCGTGGTGGTCCACATTTTGTTTCATGTATTTTTATTCTCGTTTTCATTTACTTTCCGTACCCCCTTTTGACGTGCTTCAGTCATTTATTTAAGTCATTTATCGCCTAATCAAAAAATAAAATAAATTTCCACCGATCATTTGATTTGTAATATTCGTTAATTTCTGTTTAAATGAATTCCGACCATTCGGTCGTGCCATAACTACTTTGGAAATAAAAAAAGAGGTAAAATAATAATATAATAATCAAAAAATACCTTTTAGTAAAATGAAGCGAAAAATCAATCGGACGTTTTCTCTTTGGGATTTCTCATTCTTAATTGAATTGACTAATAACTAAAGTGAAACTAAGGCTAAAATCAATTCGCCTAGTCAAGCTCGTCCACAAAAAAGTCACTAAAAAGGGTTTGAAAGTTTATCATCTCAGTTTTCCTTATCAAGTAAATGGATCATTTTTAAGGTCCAACGCCTTAAAATGATCACCTTTCATGTAAAAAGAATCGCTTGATTTACTCTTAAGAAAGAAATACGTAGGTCTGATTTCCTCTTCGATGGAGGGTACGTACGAGCAACAGCCCCGCTTTTGTCGACCTCAAAAAAATAAAAAGAAATAAAAGTTAAGGTAAAACAATTTCCACAAATTCTAAAAAATAGGTTGTTGTCCTTTGAGACAAATGTGGGAGGTGCTAATACCTTCCTCAAAAGTAAATACAACTCCCGAAAGTGGCATCATCCAAACCTCTGTAGCCTGTATCAAACAATTCGCTCCTACTCAGGTTCACATCAAATCCTGCAGCAACAACAACAAACAGTTGAGGCTCATCCACAACCTTCCCTTGAATAACTTGTGAGACAAATGACTATGCAAAACATGCAGTTTCAACAAGAGACCAGAGCCTCCATTCAGAGCTTAACTAATCAGATGGGACAATTGGCTACATAGTTAAATCAAAACCAGTCCCAGAATTCTGACAGATTACCTTCTCAATCTGTACAGAATCCCCAAAATGTGAGTGCAATTACATTGAGGTTGGGAAAACAGTATCAAGGACCTCAACTAGTAGCATCTTCCTCATCTGCAAATGAACCTGCCCAACCTCACTCAACTCCAGAAAAAGATGATGACAAAAATTTAAAGAGTAAGTTGCCTAACAATTTCTATGCAGGTGAATCTTCTACTGGTAATTCTGACTTACAGTAGTAGCATATCCCTCTTCCATTCCCACCAAGAGCAATTTCCAACAAGAAAATGGAAGAGGCGGAGAAGGAGATCTTGGAAACATTTAGAAGAGTAGAGGTAAACATACCTCTACTGGATGCAATAAAGCAAATTCCAAGATATGCTAAATTTTTGAAAGAGCTATGCACTCATAAGAGGAAGCTTAAAGTAAGTGAAAGATTTAGCATGGGTAGAAATGTCTTCGCATTGATTGGTAAATTTGTTCCCCAAATCCTTGAAAATGTAAGTATCCAGGTACATTCTGCATACCTTGTATTATAGGGAACAATAAGTTTGACAATGCCATCCTAGATTTAGGAGCTTTTGTTAGTGTTATGCCTCTGTCTATTTTTAATTCTTTATCTCTTAGTCCTTTGCAGTCATCTGATGTGGTGATTCATTTAGCTAATAAAAGTGTTTCCTATCCTGCTGGTTTCATAGAAGATGTCTTAGTTAGAGTTGGTGAACTGATTTTCCCTGTTGATTTTTATATTTTGAATATGGAGGAGGGATTTTCTCAAGGATCAGTTCCCATCATTCTAGGCAGACCTTTTATAAAAACTGCTAGAACTAAGATAGATGTATATGCAGGCACACTATCTATGGAGTTTGGTGATATAACTGTTCATTTTAATATTCTCGATGCTATGAAACACCCATCTGAAGATCTTTCTGTATTTTGTGCTGAAATAATTGACCATATTGTTGATGAATACATGACTAATCTTCAATCTAATCTGCATGCATGTCACTCTTCATGCATTGAATCTGAAATTGTATTTGATCATATGTCTGAATTTGATGCTGAGAGTGAATCTGAATTTGATATTGATTACATGTCTGCTGATGTTTTACCTCTTGAGATTGATTTTCTAGAGTCAGATAGAACTAACCATGCTTCAGGAAGTTCATATACCTCTGACTTTCATTATGAGGTACAGGCTGAAACCTCTGATTTTCTAGAGTCAGATAGAACTAACCATCTCTTTCTACCACTATCCAGCCACCCACACCAAAATTGAAACCTCTGCCATCAAATTTAAAATATGCTTACTTGGATGATAGCAAAAGTTTTCCAGTAATTATATCTGTCTCCCTAGCCGGTGAGCAAGAGGAGAAGTTGTTATCAGTTCTCAAGAAGCATAAGAAGGCTATAGGCTGGACCCTGGTGGACATTCCTGGTATTAGCCCATCCACATGTATACATCGAATAAATTTAGAGGATGGGGCTAAACCAGTAAGACAGCCACAGAGAAGACTCAACCCGATGATTCTTGATGTAGTGAAGAAGGAGTTAACCAAGCTTTTGCAATCTGGAATCATTTATCCTATCTCCGACAGCCAATGGGTGAATCCCGTCCAGGTAGTCCCGAAGAAAACCGGCCTCACCGTGATAAAAAATGAGAAGGAGGAGCTGATTTCTACTCGGGTGCAGAACAGTTGGAGAGTTTGCATCGACTATAGGAGGCTGAACCAGGTTGATACAATCCTACCCCCCAAGGGCATTGGATAGTAGACTCCAAGAAGATTGGGCAAGAGATGCAAGAGAAGGCACTAGGGTTCTCATGAGCCTTAGGGTAGATTTCGGGCCCATGGGCTAAGTATGAGCCCACTTATCTTTGTAAATATTAGATTAAGGTTTCATTATTTTTGGGCCTTGTATTTAGGGCTCCATAATGTAGGTAGGGTACCCTAGAAATATAGGATTTTTCAGCCCTTGTATTTTAGGGCACCTAGACTAGTTTTTGTATTAGGGGTAGTTTTGTAATTTCACACGCACTAAGTGGATATTTGATGTGTGTGGTTGGAAATAAATTTAATTGAATTGGTAGAAGTCCAATCCAATTAAATTTTAGAGGGGGAGGTGAGCATTTGCTTACTACACCCCATTGCCACATCATATAGTCACACTTTGTGCATGTCCTTCATGCTTTTCATGCCTCATGACACCTAAGCACACTTAGTGGAGAATCTTGGAATTGATCTTGGATTAGTGGGCTGAACCATAACTAAAATTCACTAATCATAATTAGTGAAAATTTGGCTCTAAAGTTTGGCTCCACAAATTCAATTTCAAATTCAAGTGAAATTTGAATTTCCCTCCAATTTTGTGTGACACTTAGGCTATAAATAGAGGTCATGTGTGTGCATTTTTTTCAACTTTGATCATTTCAATATTAAACTTCAGATTTCAAAGCTCATTTAGAGCACAAAATTTCGTGCTCTTCTCTCCCTCTCCCTTCATTCATCTCCTTCTTCCTCCAAGCTCTTATCCATGGCCTCCTATGGTGGTGAGCTTCTTCTAGACTCATCTTCTCCTTGAAGTGGCGTCTCCTCTCTCTCTTCCTTTCTCCATTCCGCTGCCATTCATCTTCCAAGAAGCAAAGGAATCCATTGATGAAGAAGATCCTAGGCCTACAAGCTCCATTGGAGCTTGCATCACAGGTTACCAAAAAGGACCATTTTCCCCTGCCATTCATTGACCAGATGCTTGTTATTTAGTTCATAACATGTTCTAAATCAATTCCTAGAAGTAGTCTTGTTCTTGAACTTTTTTTTTGCTTTCTAAGTTTCCTACATGATGCCTATGATGAAGTTGAGTTGTGGTGCTGAGTTGTGGCTGGATTTGTGAATCAAAATAAGTCTTAAGCTTTCTTTAATTGTGTTATTCAAGATAATTGAGCATAAGCAAACACAAATTGTAACTATCCAAGCCTTAAGCAACATAAACACTACTCTTGATTTCTAGGTTGAAATCGCTGGTGCTGGCAGCTTGAACATACAAACTTTTATAAATTACTGGGAATTGGTCACTACGTTTTATGAGCTGAAACTTTTACTGAATTTTCTAGACATCTGGACCAAAATTATAAAAAAGGAACCAAGTGATTTGGATTAAAGGAAAAAATAAGAAAAATCTCACAAGTTGGCAGAAAAATCAGTGTCTAGGAAAAAAAAAGTGAAAGGAAAGCGTGCTTGTTGTTCTAGCTCAAAATTTGTTCTATAATTGGTGCCTATTTTATACCAATCCTGGTTCTGAAATTTCAATTGAAAATTATTGTGAAAACAAGTGCCAAAACTAGAGGTTTCTTGAGTCTTTTTTTTTAGAGTTTTTCTACTCTACTCTAGAGCCATTCTAGGTTTCTCTTTGAGTCCTAGCTTGCTTTTTTGTGCTTTTCATTGCTTTAATTGTTGAATAATCCTTGGAAATCTGTCTTGTTAAAACTCTATTGGTTTAGCTTTCATTTCATTTTTTGTCTTTGGTTATTGCTTGTCTCTTTGTTTCCTTGCTTGTGAGTTGCCATATAGGGAATTGGAAAGGAGGATTGGTGCCATATCTTGAAGAATTTGAGTCAAGAAGCAAGGGGCCAACCACCTTAAGAGCTATTGGACTAAGAAGCACTCCAAATTGAGTGAAATACTAAAGAGAGAATAGCCACCACAATTGAGGACTTTTTTTTTGTAATTTTGTAATTGACAATTTGTTTTGCTTTCAAATTTTGTAACAAAAAGGCCTTTCATTGGAAGTAAGTTGGGAGCCTCCAATAGGTCACCCTACTTCCATTTGTGTGTAATAGTTTTAGGCAATTTTCCCTTAGGATAGTGAGTGTTTTGTTGGGAACCTTAAATGAGGTCATCCAAACACTCTTAGGATCCGCCTAGTTTGCATTTCTTGCACTTTAATTTCTTGCTTACTTTCATAGCTTATTTCCTTTACCCTCCATTGTCAAACCGCCTAGATAGCTTGCCTTTTACCAATTAGTTTTTACCTTATCTTTCACACCTCTTTTAGTGTTTATTTTGGCTAGTTTCAACCATAGTTTCTTTTACCTTTTTTTCAAACCCCCAACATGAAAGAACCATAACTTAGGAACCAACATGAGTCTTCATTCTTTATCTAGTGTTAATGGTGAGGGTTCTACTCCTAAGGACCCCTTGTATAAGATATTAGATGAGTTGAGATCCCTTAAGTTGTGGAAAGAAAAACAAGAGAGAAAAGAAAAAGGTAAAAAAAGAGTGGAAGAAATAAGTCAAGATGAAAGAGAGAAAATAAGAGAGGAAGAAAGAAGAAAAATAATGAAAGAAATGAAAAGGGAAAAACATGCCTCCTATAGTAGTCATGACTCTTGCAAGAGTTTAAGTGAAGAACTTAGCGACTATTATAGAGGGCGTCATAGTTCACATACTAAACATCACTCCCAAAGAAGAGAAAAGGATAAAAGGCCTCAAGAGGTTAACATTAGCCTCCCATATTTCCATGGAAAAGATAATGTTGAGGCTTACTTAGATTGGGAAATGAAGGTTGAACAACTCTTTGCTTGCCATCATATTAGCGAAGAGAGAAAAGTTCCATTGGCTACCCTTAGCTTTCAAGGGTATACCCTCTATTGGTGGACTTCCCTTGTTAGGGAATGTAGGATTCATGGGGATCCTCCAGTAGAGTATTGGAATGATCTTAAGAGTGTCCTTAATAAGAGGCACATTCCCTCCTACTATGAAAGGGAGCTTATGGACAAGCTCCAAAGGCTTACACAAGGGAGTATGAGTGTTGAAGAATATAGACAACAAATGGAACTACTCCTTTTAAGAGCTGGACTTAGGGAAGAGGAAAGAACAAGCATAGCTAGGTTCCTTAGTGGACTTAATATGGAAGTGAGGGACAAGGTTGAACTCCTTCCATATAGGGACCTAGATGAGCTAGTCCAACTTTTTATAAGAGTGGAGCAACAACTTAAAAGAAAGCCTTCTTCAAAATCTTATGGCTCTCACTCTTATCCAAGGAAGGACCAAGCCCATGGAATTTTGGGGGCTGCACCTTCAAAACCTAAGGAAGATAAGGGTAAGACCATAGAGAAATACACCCCTAAGACTAGTTCCCAAGAAAGGACTAGCAATATTAAATGCTTCAAATGTCTTGGGAGATGTCACATTGCCTCTCAATGCCCCACAAAGAAAACCATGATCATGAGGGGTCAAGACATTTATAGTAGTCAAGAGGAGACTACTTCTTTCCCTTCCTCTAGTGGAAGTGAAGATGAAGTAAGGGGTGGAGAGTCTAGTGAGGAAGTCTACCCCCATGAAGAAGGTGACCTCTTAATGGTTAGAAGTCTCCTTGGAGGTCAATCGTGTGATCTATCTCAATCCCAAAGAGAGAACATCTTTCATACAAGATGCAAAATTTTAGATAAAACTTGTTCTCTCATTGTGGATAATGGATCTTGTTGCAATTGTTGTAGCACAAGATTAGTTTCCAAGTTGAACCTCACTATCATTCCCCACCCAAAACCTTATAAACTTCAATGGCTCAATGAGCAAGGGGAAATGATAGTTAATCAACAAGTGAATGTACCTTTCTCCATTGGGACATATAAGGATGAAGTTAATTGTGATATAGTTCCCATGGAGGCAGGAAATATTCTTTTAGGAAGGCCATGGCAATTTGATAGGAAGATAATTTATAATGGCCTAACTAATGAAATTACCCTCACCCATCTTGGCACTAAATTTGTGTTGCATCCTCAAACACCTTCACAGGTGGCCAAAGATCAACTAACTATGAAAGATAAGAGGGATGAGGAGGAAAAACTAGAAAAACAAAAGAAAAAGAAGGATAGTAAGGCCTTGTCTTCAAAGGCCAAAGGGAAGGGAAAGGAGGAAAACGATTCCTCCAAGAATATTGTTAAGAAGGAAAATCATTTTGCAACAAAAGGTGATATTAAAAGGGAACTCCTTCTTAAAAAATCTTTCTACCTTCTCCTATCAAGGGAAAAATCTCTTAGCACCGCTATACCTCTTGAGCTTGAGGTTATTCCTCAAGTAAAAGAGTTTTTGGATGAGGGTTTGGTTCGCAAGAGCTTAAATCCTTGTGCTTTGTTGGTGCCTAAAATAGGTATTATTAGGCACCAAATCCCTATGATAGGTGGCATGATGAATATGTTGAGAAGTGCAACACTCTTTTCTAAAATCACTCATGCACCCAACATCTTCATGGTTTGTGTACATAGGGACTCATTAGGTAGGTTTGTTCTTATTTTTTGTTTCAATGCAAACCTAGGTGCTCATGTGGGACACCTTAGGTTTGTCGTAATTTTTTGTAGGAATAATCAACATGAAAATAAAGAAAAAGGTATGTTTTATTCCATTACATTCCTTAAATTTTTAAATAGTAATCAAGGGCTTCCCATGGACCCTAAGAGAATAAAGGTCATTCTTGAGTGGCCTACCCCACCAAGTATAAGGGAAATTTGGGGCTTCAATATCTTAGCAAACTTTTACAAATGGTTTGTCCCATATTTTTCTATACTTGTAGCACCACTCATTGAGTGGGTGCGGAACTATATTCTCTCATGGGAAGATGGCCAGGAAAGGGGTTTTCAGTCCCTACCGTACTCTAACATACCCAACATCACCAATACATATGTTTTTATTCTTTTTACAGGTGTTGAGGAAAGAATCCATGAGTTTCAAGAACCCCTGGATTTGAGGTCAAATCCTTTTCAAGGGGGAGGGAATGATGCAATCCTACCCCCCAGGGGCATTGGATAGAAGACTCCAAGAAGATTGGGCAAGAGATGCAAGAGAAGGCACTAGGGTTCTCATGAGCCTTAGGGTAGATTTCGGGCCCATGGGCTAAGTATGAGCCCACTTATCTTTGTAAATATTAGATTAAGGTTTCATTATTTTTGGGCCTTGTATTTAGGGCTCCATAATGTAGGTAGGGTACCCTAGAAATATAGGATTTTTCAGCCCTTGTATTTTAGGGCACCTAGACTAGTTTTTGTATTAGGGGTAGTTTTGTAATTTCACACGCACTAAGTGGATATTTGATGTGTGTGGTTGGAAATAAATTTAATTGAATTGGTAGAAGTCCAATCCAATTAAATTTTAGAGGGGGAGGTGAGCATTTGCTTACTACACCCCATTGCCACATCATATAGTCACACTTTGTGCATGTCCTTCATGCTTTTCATGCCTCATGACACCTAAGCACACTTAGTGGAGAATCTTGGAATTGATCTTGGATTAGTGGGCTGAACCATAACTAAAATTCACTAATCATAATTAGTGAAAATTTGGCTCCAAAGTTTGGCTCCACAAATTCAATTTCAAATTCAAGTGAAATTTGAATTTCCCTCCAATTTTGTGTGACACTTAGGCTATAAATAGAGGTCATGTGTGTGCATTTTTTTCAACTTTGATCATTTGAATATTAAACTTCAGATTTCAAAGCTCATTTAGAGCACAAAATTTCGTGCTCTTCTCTCCCTCTCCCTTCATTCATCTCCTTCTTCCTCCAAGCTCTTATCCATGGCCTCCTATGGTGGTGAGCTTCTTCTAGACTCATCTTCTCCTTGAAGTGGCGTCTCCTCTCTCTCTTCCTTTCTCCATTCCGCTGCCATTCATCTTCCAAGAAGCAAAGGAATCCATTGATGAAGAAGATCCTAGGCCTACAAGCTCCAATGGAGCTTGCATCACAGGTTACCAAAAAGGACCATTTTCCCCTGCCATTCATTGACCAGATGCTTGAACGCATGGCAGGCAAATCTCACTACTGTTTCCTTGATGGTTTTTCTGGTTATATGCAAATCACTATTGCTCTTGAGGATCAGGAAAAGACCACATTCACCTGCCCCTTCGACACTTTTGCCTATAGGAGGATGCCTTTCGGCCTGTGCAATGCCCCTGGTACCTTCCAGTGATGCATGATCAGTATTTTCAATGATTTTTTAGAAAATTGCATAGAGGTGTTTATGGATTATTTCACTGTATATGGATCCTCTTTTGATGTTTGTCTGGATAGTTTAGAGAAGGTTTTGAATAGATGCATTGAAAGTAACCTTGTTCTATATTTTGAAAAATGTTATTTTATGGTTGAGCAAGGTATAGTTTTAGGCCACATTATTTCCAATAAGGGCATTGAAGTAGATCCTGCAAAAATTTCTGTTATTTCACAATTGCCTTACCCCTCTTGCGTGCGAGAGGTGTGATCTTTTCTTGGTCATGCAGGATTCTACAGGCGCTTTATAAGAGATTTTAGCAAAGTAGCCCTTCCACTATCCAACTAGTTGCAAAAGGAGGTGGAGTTTGACTTTAATGATAAATGCAAAGAGGCTTTTGATTGCCTCAAAAGAGCACTGACTACCACCCCCATCATTCAGGCACCCGACTGGATGGCCCGTTTTGAGCTTATGTGTGATGCATCAAATTATGCATTGGGGGTTGTCCTTGCACAGAAAATTGATAAATTTCCTAGGGTAATATATTATGCTTCTAGGACTTTAGATGCTGCTTAAGCGAATTATACTACTATTTAGAAAGAGCTACTAGCCATAGTTTTTGCTCTTGAAAAATTTTGTTGTTATTTGCTTGGTACTCGCATTATTGTTTATACTGACCATGCCACTCTAAAGTACTTGTTGAAGAAGGCTGATTCAAAGCCTAGGTTGATCCGATGGATGCTCTGGCTCCAAGAGTTTGACTTGGAGATCCATGATAGGAGCGTAGCACAAAATTTAGTTGCTGATCATTTGAGTCGGATCGAACGTGTGACTGATGAGGACTCACCCATTCAGGATGATTTCCCAGATGATCATTTATATATATTGTATAGTATTTTGGATTCTTTTTCTACTCCCTGGTTTGTTAACATTGTAAATTATTTAGTTGCTTATGTTTTTCCTCCCTTAGCATCTAAGGCTCAAAAAGATAAAATTAAAAGTGATGCTAAGAATTTTATTTGGGATGACCCCTACTTGTTGAAATTGTGCAGTGATCAGGTCATTAGACGATGCATTCCAGATCATGAGACTGACTCGGTCCAACAGTTCTGTCATTCTTCCGCACCGGGAGGTCATCTGAGTGTTCAAAGGACAGCTCGCAAAGTGCTTGACTGTGGCTTTTATTGGCCCACCATCTTTAAAGATGCGTGGAAGACTTGTAGCACTTGTGAGCAGTGTCAAAAAGCAGGAAGTGCACTTACATAGCGACAACAAATTCCTAAGCAACCCATGCTATTATGTGAGGTGTTTGATGTCTGGGGCATAGATTTCATGGGCCCTTTTCCTGTCTCTTTTGGTTATGTTTATATTCTCCTTGCAGTTGATTATGTTTCAAAATGGGTGGAAGTCGAGCCCACTAGAACTAATGATGCTAAGGTTGTTGTAGATTTTGTCAGATCTAATTTGTTTTGCAGGTTTGGAGTACCTAAAGCAATCGTTAGTGATCAAGGAACCCATTTTTGCAACAAATCAATGCATGCCCTGCTTAAAAAGTACGGGGTTGTACATAGGGTATCCACACCATACCACCCCCAAACCAATGGACAGGAAGAAATTTCTAAGAGGGAGATCAAGAGAATTTTAGAGAAGATTGTGCAGCCAAGCAGGAAAGATTGGAGTACCAGGCTTGATGATGCTCTTTGGGCACATAGGACTGCCTACAAAGCACCCATAGGAATGTCTCCTTATCGGGTTGTCTTTGGAAAGGCATGTCATCTTCCAGTGGAGATTGAGCACAAAGCATACTGGGCAGTGAAGACTTGCAACTTCTCTATGGATCAAGCTGGTGAGGAAAGAAAGTTGCAACTGAGTGAGTTAGGATAGATCCGCCTAGAAGCATATGAGAATGCCAAGTTCTATAAAGAAAAGACCAAGAAGTTCCATGATAGCATGATAATGAAGAAGGACTTCGTGGTTGGGCAAAAAGTGTTATTGTATAATTCTAGGCTTGGACTCATGAGTGGTAAGTTGAGGTCTAAGTGGATTGGTCCTTTTGTTGTTACTAATGTTTTTCCTTACGGTACAGTTGAGATCAAAAGCGACTCCATAAACAAGAGCTTCAAGGTCAATGGACACCGACTTAAGCCATTCCTCACAAACCCTTCTTTAGTGGACGCAGTGGTGAAAGAGACTTCCTTACTCCACCTGACTTCTCTCCCGCCATGACTTAGGGAGTTCTTCTTTGTGTACAGCATTGCATGTTTCTCTTTGAATTTTGGGTTATGTACAGGAAATGGGTAATTGTTTTCGAAATAGGAGTTTCTTGGCATTTTGTGAATTGAAATCCTTGCCTTCTCTACATGTCAAGTTAGTTATGAAAGGTCAAATTGAAAGTGATAAATTTACCATTGGTGAGATTTTGAGCTATCATTGTTTATTTTATTCGGTGTGCTTTGCCCCATTGATTGCTTGCATAATAGCCTTGGCTTGATTCTTGTTGATACTTCTTGGTTCACATGCATGTTGGGAGGAAATTTAGGCATTTTATTCTTATAAGCCTCTAGCCTAATGAGCCTACCTTGAATTAATTCCTTTGATAGTCCTTTCGAGCCTTGTTTCCCTTTCCTTGTTTTGAAGCTCACTACAAGCCTTAAGTGAAAAACCATGATATCACCTTACCCTTAAAGAATTCTGGAGCTTTGGAATTGTTTTGGGAATAAGTGTGGGGGGGTATGTTTCATTGGAAGATATGATTTTTGGCCATGCTTAATGTTTTATTTTGGGCATGCTTGATGTATATATATTTTGCCTAGTTCTTGCTTTAATCTTCAAAAATTCAAAATACTTTCAATTGCTGCAAATTCTGCAAATTTGTACTGTTAAAAAAAATTAAAAAAAATTAAAAAAAAAAGAAAAAAAAGAAGAAGTGAAGTTAAAATAAATGAGGTCTTGTTTTGAGGACTTGATTTGGGTTGAAGCCTTGGTTGATTTTGTTGATATTAGAGGGTTTGGGTTTACTACTTGTGCTTAATTTCCACTTATTCCCCATCGCTCCTCTATTCATTTAAGGTTTTAGCTACTAATCCCATACTTCCCTCTACCTTGTCCTTGGCCCCATTACAACCTTTAAAGACCTTTTGATCCTCATGTTCACGTGTTTGTCAAGTTTGTTTGTCAATTTTAGAATTTTGCCAAGTCTATGTGGTGTTTGTTTTTATGGGTGCTTTGAGAGTAAACAGTAGCCTAGACACTTGAGAGATAGAGTGAATATCTTGTGAGGCTATATCACTTATATTTGAGCTTATTGACTACCTGACCATGTTTGAGATGCTTGGATGATTTTCATGACTGTCTTGATTCTTTAACTCATTACACATTGGATATTACCTATTCCTTGCATTCCCTGAGACTCAGTGAGAAATATGTAATTGCTTTGGTGTTTGTTTATCTCTCTTTAATGTCTCTGGATTTGTTCTTTGCTTTGTTTTTAATTTTGCCCAGGAGTGCAAAAAGCTAAGTGTGGGGGATTTTGATGTGTCATTATTTTCTCCTATTTCTTAACCCTTTTTGTCATCAATTTAAGTACTGATTAACTCTAATTGTCGAATTTATTATTCAATTTTATCAATTGGGCCCACTTGACTAATTTGGTGTTTTTAATTCAATTTCGGGATAATTATAAGCAATTGGGCTGAGCCAGATTGGACTTGAATAGAGAAGACAATTTTATTAGATTTCGTCTAATTTCCTTTTATTGCGTTCAGTTTCTATTTAGTATTTTTATTTCGTTTTAGGCCAAAATAATGTAATTAGGCCCAGTGACTTTGAGTGACCCTTATAAATAACAGCCTTGGGATTCGTGGAGACTATTATGTTATTCTATCATTCAAGAGTTTTAGGGATTTATGTTTGGAGCTTGGTATTACTGTTGACGTGAATGCATTTTTCCATTTTTCTACTTCTAATTGCAATTTCGTTTCTGTTCCTTCTTCGGCCTTTAGTTTCATTTTCATTTTCTGCCTTTAGCTTCATTTACGTTTCTGCCTTTTGCTTCATTACGTTTCTGCTTCTAGTTTCATTTACGTTTTTTGCTTTTGTTGAACTTATGGAAGGCTAAATTTCTAGTGTTGTTTCCCTCTGAGGATGAAGCCTAACTCTCTTTGAGGTTCTGTTTTTAATGTTGCTCTCCTATCAGTTTTCCCTTCACCAATTAACCCACATGCGTTCTATTAATCTCTGCACACTTCATGTTCGATTAATTGCGACTGTGCTTAAATTATGTTCGTGCTTAATGAACAAGGGGTTAATTGGTGTATGTGTTGCTTAATCACATGTTGACAACCCTAAATTGATTTTCGCTTAGTAAATTAAATTAAGGTTAGATTAAGTGGTTAACTGCCAGGGATGAAATCCTCATAACCTAGGATAAGAGAATGGCTTCTGAATCAAAGGAAACAACACGTTTTTAATACTATTAATTTCGTATTACAATCTGCTTGTTCTTAAATTCACAAACAAAACACCCCCCCAATTGTTACTGTTATAACGAAGCATATTATGAACATTTGGTCAGTCATTGCTTGTTGGGAAACGACCTAGGATCACTTCCTAGTTACTGCATTTTAATGTTTATTTGATTCAGGTATGCCCTCGATCAGGAAGTTACCGCAAAAGAAGCTGAAGTTAGAGATCAATTTCCTGATGAATCATTATTTTTAGTGAGTGAAAGACCTTGGTTTGCTGATATAGCCAACTTTAAAGCTGCAACAATCATCCCAAAGGACTTAAATTGGTAGCAAAGAAAGAAATTTTTGCATGATGCCCAATTCTATATCTAGGATGATATCTGTTCAAAAATAGGAACTGATAATCTCCTAAGAAGATGTGTGACGCAAGAAGAGGCCAAGAGTATTTTATGGCATTGCCACAATTCTCCATGTGGTGGCCATTATGGTGGAGACAAAACAGTAGCCAATGTTTTGCAATCTAGATTCTTTTGGCCCACACTGTTTAAAGATGCTCATCACCATGTTTTGCATTGTGATCAATGTCAAGGGATAGGTGATATATCAAGAAGAAATGAGATGCCTCTACAGAATATGTGGAGGTTGAGGTGTTTGATTGTTGGGGGATTGACTTTGTAGGCCCTTTCCCTTCATCTTGTGGTAATGAATATATACTAGTAGCTATTGACTATGTCTCCAAATGGGTTGAAGCAGTGGCTACCCCGTATAATGATGCCAAAACTGTGGTGAAATTTCTGAAAAAGAACATTTTCTAAAGATTTAGGGTGCCTAGAATTCTAATTAGTGATGAAGTACACACTTCTGCAATAATCAGTTACAGAAGATCTTGAAACAATTCAATGTGAGACACAAGGTGACATCACCTTACCATCCCCAAACAAATGGGTAAGCGGAAGTGTCAAATAGGGAATTGAAAAAGTTTTTGGAGAAGACTGTTGCTTCTACTAGAAAAGACTGGTCTATCAAATTGGATGACGCTTTATGGGCATACAGAATAGCATTGAAGACCCCAATAGGCTTATCTCCATTTCAAATGGTGTATGGCAAGTCTTGTCATCTACCAGTGGAGATGGAATATAGATCTTACTGGGCATTGAAGTTTTTGAACTTTGATGAAACCGCTTCCAGAGAACAAAGGAGACTGCAACTCTTGGAATTGGAAGAAATGAGATTGACTGCTTATGAATCTTCAAA
This sequence comes from Glycine max, assembly GCF_000004515.6. NCBI lineage: Eukaryota > Viridiplantae > Streptophyta > Magnoliopsida > Fabales > Fabaceae > Glycine > Glycine max. The sequence continues at coordinate 23,870,069 of NC_016089.4, forward strand.
GCTGTACAATGACAAGGTAAAAAAGTATCATGACATGGGTAGTGAATGGGTAGAGGTTAAAGCAATATCATGGTAGAGAGATGATGCGTCAAGCTAATGACGTTAAAGAAGCGCTTACTGGGAGGCAACCCAGCTTTTCTTTCCCTTCTCTATCTTCATTTTTATTTCTTGTATGTAGTTAGGACATCTTGCTTGTGATTGTGATTGATTTCAGCTTGTTTAGTAATGAACAAAAAGGGTTGTTAAAATTATGTGTGAAGAGATAAGTAGAAAATGACTCAGAAAATTTTTAGATTGCATATCCGCTAAGTGCAAACCTTGCGCTAAGTGCAAAGAACCCTGATTGATTGGCTGAATGGTTCAGCTTAGCACACATCGCTGCGCTAAGCCCAACATCTTCACTGTAAGTTGCACCTTAAGCAGTGGGCTTAGCGTGGATGATGCGCTAAACGCCACTTCCTCTCTGTGAAAATTTATTATAGCTGCGCTAAGCCCCAGATTCATTCTATAAGATGAGCTATCAAGCTGGGTTTAGCGGGAAAGGATGCGCTAAGCGCCAACATCATTCTATTTTGAAGTCATTGGAAGTGCGCTTAGCACATGTAGTGGCGCTAAGCCTGAATCACTCACTGTAAGTTGAAGCTTGTTGTACGCTAAGCCTCGCATCTCAGGCTAAGCACATGTTGCAGAAATATTTTTGTTGTTGTAGAAAGCGCTAAGTGCCACTGTTGCGCTAAGCCCCAAATGCTTACTGGAAGTTACAACTTCAAGTTGGGCTTAACGTGAGGATAGGCTAAGCGCCAATGTTTTAAACTCAAACGTCACGTTGGCACGCTAAGCACAGCTGCGTGCCATACGAATTTCAGTTTTTAAAAAGTATAGGCAGAGGCACTTGGGTTGCTAACTTGGCACCCAAACCTCTACACTCTCTCATCTCTGAGCATATTTTTGTTTCTGCTGTGTGCTTATCAACCCCTCTGCATCCCTTGCTTCTTCACACTTTGCATTACACAATCCAAGTAAGTTACTTGATTTCTTTGCTTTGTATTTCATTATTCACACCTTAGGATAAAGGATTTATGTTTTCTTAGTTAGCATTGTTGTTAGGTTAAGTTACTTAGTTAGGGTTAGGTATTTTAGGACCTTAGGTAGTTTAGAAGCCCATTAGAGGCAATGTGGTTAAAAAGGGGGTGAAAACCCCTGAGTATCTTTAGGGATTCATGATGAACACGCTAAGCGGACCATGTCGTGCTAAGCGTGTTCATCTTAGCTGTTGAACCAAAACGATGCAGATGCTAAGCACACTTATGCGCTAAGCGTCAATGGTATACTGAGATACCTAGTGTAGTTCAGGCGCTAAGCCTAGCTTGCTGAGCTAAGTGCCACTTAGGTTCTTTTTCTTTAACCTTTGTAATAAGGCTAAGCGCCCCTGGGCGCTAAGCCTCAGTGTCTCTCTGTTGAGGCTGAGCTAAGTGCCAACATGTGGCGCTAAGCCCCAGTCCTCTACTATTTCTAAAAATTGTAGACTTAGGCTAAGTACCCCTGTGCACTAAGCCTATTATGCAGGAAAAAATGTTTTTGTGTCTTCGAGCTAAGCGCCAGCTTGTTGCACTTAGCGCTTGTGTTAATTTCATAAGGCACGCTAAGCGCCAGCATGTTGCGCTAAGCACCCAACTTTGTTTTCAGTTTAATTTTTCTATTTTATTGAGAATAAACCTATGCTAATCTTGTGTGTTTTGTCTTATATTTTGCATATGGCTTCTAGGAAAAGAAAGGCATCATCTACTCCCACACAAGTTCGATTTGACAGATCAAGATTTACTTCCCAAGAGGCTTGGGAAAGATATGCAGACATTGTTGTGCCTAGGAAGCTTCTGCGAGAAAGGAACGTGGTGGTCTATTATACAGAGTTTGATGACTTCACGGAGGAACTTGAAAGACACCACTGTGACAAGGAGTTGACTGACTTTGGGGATGGAAACATTGATGTTGCCATTGTGAAGGAATTCTACGCCAACCTCTATGACCCCGAGGACAAATCACCTAAGCAGGTGAGGGTGAGAGGTCATTTGATTAACTTTGATGAGGATACGCTTAATACTTTCTTGAAGACCCCTATTATTGTGGAAGATGGGGAATCACTCTATGCTTATTCCAGATTTGCACTCCTGAGGCCTGATCCTTAGGAGTTGGCTGCTAAGCTTTGTATCCCGGGGAGGGGATTTGAGCTTAATGTTGATGGGCAGCCCCTGAATATTTTAAGGAAGAACATGACCACCTTAGCTCAGACATGGAGTGTTCTTTCCTTCTCTAACTTGATTCCCACCTTCCATACTTCTGATGTCACTCTTGACAGGGCCAGACTCATTTATGGCATTATTATGAAAATGGATATGAATGTGGGGTACCTCATTTCCCACCAGATCTCCCTCACTGCTCAACATGATACATCCAGACTTGGATTCCTAGCCTTGATTACAGCTTTATGTAAGGCTAGGGGAATTCAGTCTGACTCTAGATCCTTGGAGAGCCTGAGTCCTACCATTAATTTGACTTACATTAAGAAGAACTATTGGAATCTTGATGATCCAACAGTAACTTTCATAGGACCCAAGAAGGCCAGAGGGAAGAGATCTGAGGCCCCTTCCACTTTAGCATCAGAGGCACCAACACCTTCTTCTTCTACACTTCCTCCTTCTTCCTCCATAGATATTCCAGTGATTCCTCCAACACCTTCATAGATACCACTACCAGCTCCTCTTTCTGCAGGTCCAGCAGATTTTATTTTCACTCAAATGCTTCACTCCGTGCTCTAGAGCATCCATAGAGGGCAGTCCATCATTATGTAGAGCCTTCAGAGCTTGGGCTTGCCCTCCATTATGAGCATGGAGGAGTTTGACGCACAGGTGGCCTGGCCAGGAGACCAGCCTTCTTCCTCTAGAGGGGGTGGGGCCTCCACAGGCCAGGAGCCTGTGACTGAGGAGCCCATAGCGCCAGCACCATCACCAGCAATAGCAGAGGAGGAGACCACTCCAGCTCAGACCCCACAGCCATCTCTACCATATGCACCTACTCCTAAGGAGACTCAGCCATCAAAACTGGATCTTAATGAAGACCAGCCAAAGGAGGAGGAGGACGTTTAAATTTTTTGCATTATGAAAACTTTAGTTTTATTTCAGTTATTCTGTTGTTTGTGTGCTTGTACAAAAAGCTTGATTGAACAGTGAATTGATTGAACATCGTATCCAATGGATTGTTTGGTATGGAATGAGTGTTTGGAAATGATTTGATTGAGCAAATGTATGAATTGAATGGATGATTGTTTTGATCAAGTTTGCCATCATTAGAAGAGAATGAGCCTATGATTGGATTTATGTCTGAAAATGTTAGTCGGTTGTCAGATTGATTGTGAAGGAATGCATTAATTGTATCGCATGCTTGATTATGAATAGCTACTTAGCCAAAAAGCTAACCTTGTGGTTGAATGAATTATCCCTTGCACCCAGTTTGAGCTGAATGAATTGATTGAACCTCGAGACTATTCAGTTAAATCTTCTACTACCTTATTTTAGGTTGTAGGAGAGAATCATCCACAGAAGATGGTTCAAGGCATATTTGTTTCAAATTTGGGGGAGGCACTAGGTAAGGATTGAAATGGTCAAAGAAAATAGTGCCTAAGAAAAAAGGGCAAGCATGGGGAAGGAATGAATGAAAAAGTGAAGGTTATTCTATGGATGAATGCTCTCCTAGAACCTAAGCTTTTGAATCCTAGAAAAACCATGAATTGTTGGCAGCCTAACCCCATTTCAAGCCTAGAAAGTCCTTCGGATTCATTTTTGTGTGTTCATTGCTTTATGATAGGAGATGAAATGCAAAGGTTGGAACATATGTTGGTTGTTTATGATGGATTAAGCCTAAACACTTGAGTTTGAGTGAAACAATGACTGTGAGGTTTTGTTTGATGATCCTTCCTTGATTTTTGTCATGCTTACTAGCTTATTTCAGCTGTGACTCTAATACTTGTGCTCCTATCTTTGAAAAGCTGCATGCTTGTGAGAAGTGATTGATTTAAGCATTTCATGATATTCAATTCATATGGTTGATGTCCTTGATGAATCAAACACCATTTTCTTTTGATTGGCCACTGTCTTTGTCACTTAAGGACAAGTGAACTGTTCTTTCTGTGCTTGAGGACAAGCAAAACTATAAATTTGGGGGAGTTGTTAGTCGCTTTATATGACTAACTTTTGTATAGAAATCATTTTCCAAAGTTTGTATAGTTCCCTAATTTATGGTTATTTTGTAGTGATTTTTGTAAATAAATCTTGTTTTATGGTTAATGTTGTCTCTAGAACATTTCCATTGGATTTAATGATGAAATCTGTGCACTTTCAGGTGAAAAAGAGGCTAAGTTTTGAATTGCAAAGTGTAGCAGTGGGGATAAGATCAGCAGTTGGGCTAAGCGCATATCCACCGCTAAGCACAGCTTCAGCGCGCTTAGTGCAAAGGAGAATCTGGTAGAGCATCAGCATCCAAGCCGCGCACTAAGCACGAGATCAATGCACTAAGTGCAGCAGGTGCCTTCGGCCAGGCTAAGCTCGAGACTCGCGCTAAGCCCAATTTCACTTACTCACGCTAAGCGCGAGAGTGGCGCTAAGCACAGTGTCGCAATTTCAAAGCCTATTTAAAGCCTGTCTTATGCAGAATTAGGGTACCACCTTTATGACACTTTTATGACAGCTTCTACAGATGGCCAGGGCACAGAATTCCTGAGCAGACACAGGCCTATTTGGGGAAAAGAGCCCTAGAAGCAAAAAAGAGGAGTAGTTGATGCATCGAAGCCTAGGTTTTGTCATTTGAGAGAGATTATTGAGTAGAGAGTGAGTGTTAGATGCTGAGAAGAGGAGGAGAAATCCCCCTTCGTGTGTAAGGAACTATCATTCTTTGCTTTTAATATCATTTATTGTTAGGGTTTCTTTGTAATGGCTGGCTAAACACCCTAGTTGGGGATTTCTAATGAACAGCTGATGTAAATACCTAATATCTAACTGATTATGTTTTCTGTGTTCAATGCTTCCTTCAATGCTTAATGTTTGTATGCTTTTGGTTTGATCACCCATTTGTGTGCACAATTAGGTGATTTTGGCATTGGAAATGTATTGTTGCCTCAGAACTTGATTGAAGCAGGATTGAAACTTAGCCTTACATGAGGGATATGTGGGTTAAGTTTTGGTTTTAATTTTGTTACAATAATGTTGTTTAGTTTAAGCCTAGTCTTACATGAGGGATCTGCGGATGAAACTCAGTTTAAGTTAGTCTAAACCTAAGAGGGTTGTCTAAATCGGGTGTAGTCTTACATGAGGGATCTGTAGATGAAGCTTGGATATTCAGCCTGACGAGGGATCAAGGGTTTAGTAATTTAGGCTACAACATAGAACACAAGAACACGATTGATTAGAGAAATATATTTCTATGTATCAGCTTGCTTGTTAGAAAGACCCAACATATCTACCCACTACTGTCATTTTATTTACCTTGCATTTGATAGTTTTTAGCATACAAGTTTAGTTTAAATTCTGTTTGAATTTATCACTTATACATGTTCTCTCAACAATGCTTCGATTCTGAACTTAATTCAGGCTAACATTAGTTCCCTGTGTTCGATACTCGGATTCATCCGTTTTAATTTTAAATACTTGACGACCCGTTGCGCTTTCCGGTGAGAAAACTCCCCATTGAAAATTTCCTTGAGACATAAATGCACAAAAAGTAACTGCAGTGGGGAGTGAACAGGGCTTCGATTCAAATTTTAGAGCTCTTTTAGTGCATAAAATTCCGTGCTCTTCTCTTCCTCTCCCTTCATTCATCTCTTTCTTCCTCCAAGCTCTTATCCATGGCCTCCTATGGTGGTGAGCTTATTCTAGACTCATATTCTCCTTGAAGTGGTGTCTCCTCTCTCTCTTCCTTCTCCATTCCGCTGCCATTCATCTTCCAAGAAGCAAAGGAATAAGATCCTAGGCAAACAAGCTCCAATGGAGCTACATCAAAGGTAATCGATTATTTCAATGAAATAATCGATTATATTATCTAATTAATCGATTAAAGTGTTCATCCAACATCTGGAAAATACCTCAAGAATAATGTAATCAATTAGATGATCAAAGTAATCGATTAAAGTATTCTTGTTCACCTCTGAATAACTTAAACAAGAGAGAAATAATTGATTAACTTATCTGGTAATCGATTAAAGCAAAGACTTCTGAAAAAATTAGTCACTTTCTCAAACAACAGTGAAATTGATTAAAGTGCTACAATAATCGATTAAATCGATATGATACTTAACTCTACAAGCATCAAACAACTTGTTGTAATAAATTAAAATAGATATTTTTTGCCTCTGAAGAAATTTTTCTAACGTAGAAAATTTTCTTCACTCTAACCATGACGATTCATAATACAAAACATATATCAAATGTACTAAGATGCAACAATCAAGATAACAACCAATACAAATGCCACTCAAAGAAGTTGGGCATGTAAAAGCCAAAACATCTTCAAGCTTTTCCTTGAGCTTCAAGTTGTAGCCTTGGATTATTCCATGTTGTTGCTCCCCTTATCTCTAACAATAGATCTTGTCGATTATTTCATTGAAGGAGACTGAGCTCCCTATCCATGATCTTCAAAAATTCATGACTTTTCTCTATGTTCATTTATCGCTTTGTATTAAATTTTAAGTACTTTATTACCTTATTTACTATTTTGGATTTTTGTTTGGAAACTTACACGATTTTGTGTTTTCTACTGATTTACGTGTGCTTTGATATATTTTGTTCTGTTAGTATAGTTGAAGATTATATATAACTCTTATTGGGACAAACAAAAAAAATTTGTTGGACATAACATGATTTGGAAAGAATCAGCAACCAATGTTTTTTAAACGTACTTTTGGATAGGACCAGAACACAACAAAATGATTTTTGGAAACATTGAGAATGAAAACAATGAGGGCTTTCTCAAATACCTATTAGAGATCGGGGGAGCAATATCGTGAACAACCTAAAGGCTAAATCTTGAAGCTCAAGTAAAAAGTCGAAGAAGTTTAGAAGATGTTTTTACTTTTACATGCCTAACTCCTTTAAGTGGCATTTGTATTGGTTGTATCTTGGTTGTTGCATCTTAGTAAATTTGATATCTATATTGCATCATGCATCATCATGGTTTGTTTGAAGAAAAGTTTCTAAGTTAGAAAAGTTTCATCTCAGACAAAAACTCTCTATTTTAATCGATTACCGCCTCATCATAATCCATTACCACAAGTTGTCTAAAGCTAAAAGAGTTGAGTCTCATATCGATTTAATCGATTACTGTAGTTTTGTAATAGATTACACTGTTGTTTGAGACAATGATTGATTTATTCAAGAGTCTAAGCTTTAGTCGATTACCAAATGGATTAATCAATTACTTTTCTCTCATTTAGTTGTTCACAAGTGAACAAGAACACTTTAATCGATTACTAAGAGCATCTAATCGATTACATTGTTCTTGAGTTATTTCCAGATGTTAGGAAGAACACTTTAATCGATTACTTAGATAATCTAATCGATTACTGTAGAAGCAAGCTTCATGATGTTGAATCAAGATTGATTCAAGTTGTTTTGATGATAACAAAGATGATGACAAATAGCCCAAGAGAATGATTTCAAGATTGAGTCAAGAACAATTCAAGAATCAAGAGAAACTTGATTTCAAGATTCAAGAAAAGATGAATTCAAGTTCCAAGAGAAGAAATCAAGAAGACTTCACAAGGGAAGTATTGAAAAGATTTTTCAAAAAACAAGCATAGCACAGTTTTGTTTTTCAAAAGAATTTTCACAAAATTTTCTAAGTTACCAGTGGCAAAGTTTGATTTCAAAAGCTTTTAACTGAATTTACAATGTTCCAATTGATTTCAAAATAGTGTAATTGATTACCAGTGCATCTGAACGTTGTAATTCAAATTCAATTGTGAAGAGTCACATCCTTTCATAAAAAGCTTTGTGTGATCGATTGCAAGGATTTGGTAATCGATTACCAGTGACAAGTTTTGAACAAAAATCAAAAGATGTAACTCTTCCAATGATTTTCAGGTTTTTCTAAAGGTTATAACTCTTCCAATGGTTTTCTTGACCAGACTTGAAGAGTCTATAAAAGCAATACCTTGATTTACATTTGAAGAGAACTTACAATACTTACAACCTTTACAAACAACTTTTCCACATATTCTTTTACAACCTTTGAATCTCTTTGAACTTCTTCTTCTTCCTTTTCAAAAGCTTTCTAAAGTTTTCTGGTTTTCCAAACCTTGAAAACAGAAGTGTGCTATATCTTTTATTCTCTTCTCCTTTTGCCAAAAAGAATTCGCCAAGGACTAACCGCCTGAATTCTTTTTGTGTCTCTCTTCTCCCTTTTCCAAAAGAATGAACCAACCACCTGAATTCTTTTCTGTCTCCCTTCTCCCTTGTCAAAGAATTCAAAACAACACTGTCTGAGAATTCTTTTGATTCTTCCCTTTCCCTTATACAAAATATTTCAAAGGACTAACCGCCTGAGATATCTTTTGTATCCCCTTCACAAAGTTTCAAAGGACTAACCGCCTGAGAACTTTGTCTTAACACATTGGAGGGTACATCCTTTGTGGTACAAGTAGAGGGTACATCTACTTGGGTTGTTGTGACTGAGAACAAGAGAGGGTACATCTCTTGTGGATCAATTTTAGTGGAGGGTACATCCACTAGGTTGTTCAAAGAGAACAAGGGAGGGTACGTTCCTTGTGGATCTTTTCTTATAAAGGATTTTACAAGGATGGAGAGAAATCTCAAGGACCGCAGGTTGCTTGGGGACTGGATGTAGGCACGGGTTGTTGCCGAACCAGCATAAAACTCTTGTGTTTGTCTTCTTCTTCCCAACACTTTTAATTTCCTCTACGCACTTTAATTATCGCTTTTACTTTTGGTTAAGTTTCTATTTTTATTCATTACTTTCTTAACATTATAGTAAAAGCCTAATCAAATCTAGTAATATTAAGAAGGATAGATTTTTAATTAGTAAAGGTTGACTAATAATTAATTCAACCCCCCCCCCTTCTTAATTATTCCGAGGCCACTTGATCCAACAAGTGGTATCAGAGCAGGTATCTTGTAGAAAGTTTAACAACTTCAAGATTCATGGCCTCTTCAAATTCTTTGTTTCCTGAAGGAAATTCCATCCATAGGCCACCTATCTTCAATGGTGAGGGTTACCACTATTGGAAAACATGTATGCAAATTTTCATTGAAGCCATAGAGATAATTAAGAAGCAATAGAAATAGGACCCTACATACCCACTGTAGTAGATGTAAGCACTAGCACCACAACACAAAAACTTAGAGATAAGTGGACTGAAGAAGATAGAAGAAGAATCCAGTATGATCTTAAAGCCAAAAACATCATTACTTCAGCCCTAGGAATAGATGAGTATTTTAGAGTGACAAACTGCACAAATACCAAGGAGATGTGGGATACTCTCCAACTTACACATTGTCATACCCTAATTTCGTCCGGGGATTATAATTTGATGATATACAACCATTGATTGGCCGCTTCGAGATATTTGGCACCCTTTGTTGCACAATATGTGAAGTCCCGAGACGTGCCGAAAATCAAAAGGAAGCAGGCTTACGCGATCCGTGAAAATTTCATGATGTGACGGAAATCGAAAGGAGGTATTTTTCGCAATCCGTGAGTTTTCGTAACTTCTTCGAAAGCTAAAAAAGAGAGTAAATACATAATCCGTAAGGACTCGTAACCTTGCGGAAGAAAAATAAGTATCGTTACGAAATTCGTAAACTTTCGTAACGTTATGGAAAAAGAATTACCAAAAACGGTAGAGGGGGGTGCATTTAGTAAAAAGGGGGGGTACAAATAGCAATCAGGCCCACCTGGGCCTTCCAAGTTCTTCCTCCAGAAGGCTGTTGCTTCTGGAGGAAGGAACCTTGCTCGCCTGGGCGAGCTGGGTGGCAAGCTCCTCCCCTATTTTGCTATAAATAGGGGGAGGAGTGAAGGGAGAAGGGGTTCAGCCTTCTTGGCACTTCTTATTCTCTTGAAATTACTGAGGAAAATTATTTCCGTGAAGAAAATCCAAGCCGAGGCGCTTCCGTAACGTTTCCGTGAGTAATTACGCGAAGATTCTCGACCGTTCTTCAACATTCATCGTTCGTTCTTCGTTTTCTTCAGTCTTCAACGGGTAAGTACCTCAAACCGAGCTTTTCAATTCATTCTACGTACCCGTGGTGGTCCACATTTTGTTTCATGTATTTTTATTCTCATTTTCATTCGCTTTCTATACCCCCTTTTGACGTGCTTAAGCCATTTATTTAAGTCATTTCTCGCCTAATCTAAAAATAAAATAAATTTCCACCGATCGTTTGAATTGTATCATCCGTTAATTTCGGTTAAAATGAATTCCGACCGTTCAGTCGTGCCGTAACCACGTTGGAAATTAAAAAAGAGGTAAAATAATAATATAATAATAAAAAAAATACCTTTTAGTAAAATAAAGCGAAAAATCAATCGGACGTTTTCTCTTTGGGATTTCTCATTCTTAATTGAATTGACTAATAACTAAAGTGAAACTAAGGCTAAAAAAAACTCGCCTAGTCAAGCTCGTCCACAAAAATAGGGTTTTGAAAGTTTATCATTTCAGTTTCTTACCAAGTAAAATGGATCATTTTTAAGGTCCAACGCCTTAAAATGATCACCTTTCAAAGTAAAAGAATCGCTTGATTCACGCTTAAGAAAGAACTACGTAGGTCTGATTTCCTCTTCGATGGAGGGTACGTAGGAGCAAAAGCCCCACTTTTGTCGACCTCAAAAAATAAAAGGAAATAAAAGTTAAGGTAATACAATTTCCACTATTCTAAAAAATAGGTTGTTGTCCTTTGAGACAAACGTGAGAGGTGCTAATACCTTCCTCAAGCGTAAATACAACTCCCGAACTTAGAATTTTCATTTTGACCGGTTTCCTTCGGTTTTCTCCGACGTTTTCCACAAATAAACGTTGGTGGCGACTCCGCGCATCTTTCCTCCTTTGGAAAGCACACCCGTGAGCCTCGCCTTCGCTCGCCCGCAAAAGGGCACGTTGCGACAGTTGGCGACTCCACTGGGGACATTTTTATGAGTTAGGCCTATTTTAAAGAATTGTGGAATTGTGAAACTTTGTGTGTGCATTTTGTTGAACTCTGTAAAATGTAAATAATTGTTGTCTATTTTGCATTCTTTACACTGCATTCTAAGCACCCACGGGTTTGAGTTAAAAGGGGGCCCTATACCCGGGTTCATGGGAATTTAAGGAGTGGAGGTGAATCTATCATCATGCTAGGTCTCCGACTTGCTTGATAATAGTGAAACCTCGTCTAGAGCTTTCTCTCTTTATAATGTGTTGTCGCTGGTATTCCATACCGCCACAATATTATTATCTTGACTGATGATACCTCTAGAAAATAGCCGTGTGAGTTATGAATTGTTGGGGAATAGTTATTAGAGACCCCTAGATATTGTCCTATACGTTCCCAAATAGGGGCAAAGAGCAAACACGCTCCGTGCCATTCGTTCTCATGCATTTTTGGTAAATAGCACTAGTTTATAGTTTTGCTAGTGATGTTTGGTTTCTTTAGAGTAATACGTAACCTTTTTAATACTACGTTGAGGCGCCATCATGCCCAAAACGTAGCATTAAAGTTGGATCTCTACAGTCTCGTATGTGTGAATTACCCCTTTGTGTTGTTTTCTTTCCGTTTCATGCATGCGCATCTGCATCATACCGTCCCACATGCGTTGTATGTGGGTCTCGTCTTTTTTCATGGGAAGCCGGAAGATCCATATCGTCTTCTTAACTGCACACATGGGGCACTGTGCCCCCCAAATGCGCAAGTAAGGAGAGATGATTTTCTGGGCTCTCGTGTCCATAAATGCATTCATATCATGCATCGCATAAACATCTCTTCAGCATCATAATGAACATATCGTTCCTACATTTGCTCGTTATCATATTCCAGCTTCACATTTTGCATGAGTCATTGCATCATCTTGCATATGTGTTCAACAAACTTTTTTTCTACAAATTGCACACTAATTGTTTTCATGTTTGCTCATGCGTGACCCTTGCGTTTTCCCCTGCAAGACAAAAACAAAAAAGAAAGCGCAAAAATTCACGCTGCATTCTTAGTTACATGTGTTAGGTACCATGAGCCAACCATGTTGGGATCATAAACCCATTTCTAAAATTGAAAAAAAAACACAAACAACAAAACAAAATGATTGAGCATGGTACCTAATGCGTGGTTAATTAAGAAAGGATGTTCTTCGAGCATCTCAATCTCATAATTATATTTTCCATGCATAGCATGCGTATTCTCGAGTCTTTCATCCCTATGAAATGTTGTTGAAGTATTGGCGATCAAAATTGTCATTCCCTGGGTTATGGGGTTGAACCAAGCTCGTGCTTTTACGAAAAGGTTCATCGAGTCAAGTTGAAGCATGGAAGTAACCATCTTGCAAAAAATTGGGGCAAAAGATGGATCGTGTTACATCGCTCCTTCATCTACTGCCAAACACATTTAGGGCTGTCGATGTCCCTGTTACTTCCAGTTTCACCTTGACGGAGATGTCATGGACCATGTTGAAAATCTAAATTGATTCAACCCCATATCTTGTGTAAAAATTCGCAATACTTCAATTGTGCATCATTCGCATACATCCATGTTGTTCATTGGTTACATTGCTCATTGCATTCTTTCCTTGAAAAGAAAAAGAGAACCTAATCATTGTTATAAAAAAAGAAAAAAAAAGAGCATGCTTTACGGTGCCCTCACCGAAACTGTGCTAGAGCTAGAGTAATGGGTAAAGCGGAGGAGGTACAAGAGTAGATGGAGGCCGACATGGAGGCCATGAAAGAGCAAATGGCCGCAATGATGGAGGCCATGATGAGCGTGAAGAAGATAATGGAAGCCAATGCAATTGCAATTGCCGCTACCAGCGTTGTTGCTAAGGTGAACCCGACGTCCCCATCCGGCATCAACCAAATGAATCATCCAACCTCAGATATGGTAGGCAAAGATTTGGGAAGTACGGGCGGCCCCCATGATGTGCAAATTCAAAACGAGCACGTCTTCCCGCCATATGGCTTGCCTATCAACTATACGCCACCCAATGTGGCGTACACTCCCAATAAGAATGTCAATAACCCCACTCCTATACCCATTTAGAGCCAACAACCCCAAACTGATCATGCACATGTCTCCTAAACCGTGGGGAAGACACATGAAATTCCCCATCACAATCTAGCCGACTTCGAGCCTTGGCTCGGATATGCCACTGAAGGGCAAGCAGCTGGTGGTATACCCCTTGAAAACACTTCGGAAGGCCCTCAGTATCACCCCCAGCTACACCTCTTGCATTCCACAACAAGTAAAAACCCTCATGCTATGGCAGAAATGGGAAAGTTGGATCATCTAGAGGAAAGGCTCAGGGCCATTGAAGGAGGTGAAGATTATACCTTTGCTAACCTAAAAAAGTTGTTCCTAGAACCCAATATCATCACCCGTCCCAAGTTCAAGGTGCTGGACTTTGACAAGTACAAGGGTACTACTTGCCCCAAGAACCATCTAAAGATGTATTATCGGAAGATGGGGGCATGCACAAAAGATGAGGAACTGCTGATACATTCCTTCCAAGAAAATCTTACTGGGGTAGCTGTTACCTGGTACACTAATCTGGAACCTTCTCGAGTCCACTCTTGGAAGGACCTAATGGTTGCCTTCATTAGGCAGTATCAGTACAATTTTGATATGGTTCCGGATAGGATGCAACAACAGAACATGTGCAAAAAGGGGCACAGATCTTTCAAAGAATATGCCCAAAGGTGGAGAGACCTGGCAGTTCAAGTGGCACCTCAATGACGGAGAAAAAATGATAATGATAGTAGACACATTACTAGTATTCTACTAGGAAAAGATGGTCGACTACACACCTTCAAGCTTTGATGATATGGTCTTCACCGATGAAAGGATCAAAGTGAGTCTAAAAAGAGGCAAATCTGATCATCATACTTTGATAAATGCCAAAAAACCTAGGGCAAATGAAGAGGGTGAGGATGAAGGAGAAGCCCGTGCTGTGACTGCCATTCCAATACAGCCAAGTTTCCCACCAACCCAACAATGTCATTACTCAGCCAATAACAAACCTTCTCCTTACCCACCGCCCAGTTATCCACAAAGGCCATCCCTAAAATCAACCACAAAGCCTACCTACCGCACTTCCAATGACAAACACCACCTTTAGCGTAAACCAAAACACCAACCAAGAAATGAATTTTGCAGCGAGAAAGCCTTAGAATTCACCCCAATTCCAGTGTCCTATGCTGACTTGCTCCCATATCTACTTGATAATTCAATGGTAGCAATAACCCTAACCAAGGTTCATCAACCTCCATTTCTCTGAGAATACGACTCGAACGCAACGTGTGCTTGTCATGGAGAAGCCCCGGGGCATTCCGTTGAGCATTGTAGGGCTCTGAAGCGTAAGGTGCAAGGTCTAATTGATATGGGCTGGCTGAAATTTGAGGAGAATCGCGTGTAAATCCTGACATTGACAAGAGATGCCACACATGGGGCAATTTTGAAAGCTGTTGTTAGATGTCTCTAATGACTCATCATAATTTTCAAGTGCAAGCCATTGGTCTGTTTGCTCAAGCGACCTATGCTCCTGAGTTTGGACTTCCAAGACCGTTCAATCAGAGATTACTCGTCTTGCACGTTGGTGGGGGTGCCGTAAAACAACGAGTAAAGTTCAAAACAAATAAGTTTCAAAATAAAAAAAAAGGTTCAAAAAGAAAAAGAAAAAAAAAGAGAGCATTTGATTGACTGCCTTTTCAAGACATTCATGTGACCTCATTTTATCATTCCGGAAAGTTTGTCTTTTTAAAGAGAAGTGAGTTATCAAGAATAGGATGTTGGACAAATGGCCTCAGTTATCTTGAGAAAGGGGGGTTGAATTAAGATACGAAGACTATTTCCCAATTAAACTTTCACTCTCTTTTTTTGGATTAACAATGCACCCTTAACATGAATTACTCAAAAGACAATTCAAAATAAACTTCTTTAAAGCAAAAGATAAATAGCAATAAATAAAAGAAGTTTAAGGGAAGAGAGGAATGCAAACTTGATTTATACTGGTTCGGCCACTTCCCGTGCCTACAAGCAACCCACTTGAGATTTTCCACTCTCTTTGTAAATCTCCTTTTACAAAGTCTGAACCACACAGGGACAACCCTTCCCTTGTGTTCAGGAATCCTTTACAACAAGAGACCCACGGTCTCTTAATCCCTTTTCAGAAATAAGAAAAAGAGAAGAAGAAATCTCTCTTAAAAGAGATAGAATGTACAATGAAGATCAATCAAAATTCCTTATTGAATATGCAAGTGGTTGACCAAGGAATCTTTTTGAGAGGATAAAACATTTTAGTTCAAAAAAAACTCTTATTCTTTTGAGAGGATAAAACTTTTTGGCAACTCTCTTTAAATTCGTGTTTCCAAGTCACATATAAATAGACCTTTGATGGCCATTCATAAACCATTTGAATAGATGTGACTCTTGGGAATTATATTCTGAAAATCCCCTCTGGTAATCAATTACAAGACTTGTGTAATCGATTACAGGTTTTAAAAATTTGAATTAAAACATTTTCAACTGCTGGTAATCGATTACCAGAGAGCAAATCTCAATTTGAAATGATAGAATTCTTTGGTCAAACCTTTTGTTTGTTTTCAATTTGGAAACTTCTTCCTAAAGATTCTAGAGATCAACTTGATCATATATCTTGATTTTCTTGGATTCTTGTCTTAAATAAAACTTAGAAGCACTTGATCCTTTAGCATCATCAAGACATCAAAACATCTTGCTTCTACATATGAGTCATTTGACTTAATCCATCAATCGTCCTTGGAAAATTCTTTTTGCAAGAATCAATTGCTTCTTTCATTCTTCCTCACTACGAGGTTGTGAAGACAAGACAACAATTGGTACCTCAAAGCCTTACACTGGGGCAATGAAAGGTACCATGCAAAAACCTCAAGTGAGCCTAGGGGCAGATTAGAAGTTCTCGCCAGATAGGTTCCCAGCTACAAGGTCATGACAAAAGATAACAATTGGTTCCTCAAAGCCTTACACTGGGGCAATGAGGGGCATCGTGCATGAGCCTCAAGTGAATATAGGGGCAGATCAAAAGTCCCCACCCGTCGATGTTTTTAAATAAAAAAAAAAGAAAGAAAAGGGGGGGGGGGACAAACCTTGGAATTTCAAATAGATTGATTAAACGTCAAACGGCTCCATTGTCGACACTCCAAAATGGTCAAGGAAAATGTCTATAGAAGGTTTTTGTGTGTGTAAGTGATGCGTGGAGAGAAATTCCTATGTGTGAGCAACGAATGTATATAAAGAAACTTTTGTATGAGCCATAGGTGTGCGTTGGAGAAAAACGAAAAAGATCTTTGAATGTAAATAAGGTTTGATCATGTGACGTAAAGAGAGAGAGTTCCAATGCGTATACAGAAAAAGTTTGTCATGTATAAAAGTGTAGACATACAAATAAAAATTTCTTCATAGAGGACCATAGGTGTATAATTTTGTGAATATATAAAAATGAAACAAAAAGGAAAAAGAAAGAAAGACCGCGAAGGTCGACATGTTATAGTTAAGAAGTATAAATCATTCGTAAAGAGCAAATGTATCTTCTGGAAACAAGGGACTGATGCTAAGAGTTTATTTTCCGGAATAACCGAGATAAGAATGGATGAATTCATTGAACTGATAAAAGAACATAATTGGGAAACGTTGGGTCTGTTTTTGTAAATTCCCAACCGTAGTATCACAATGCCATAAATAGGATGCTTGAGTACCCACCTGGCTGTAGCCATGACTAATTTTGCACGTTGTTTTCAAATCATCATTGTCACGCGTGCCTTATGGAGTGATATGGGAGTTCGGCCCGGGACCGACACCTTGACACCCAAATTTGTTTCGCCCCAGATATCAAGATTGGTTTCCCACGATAAAAGACCCCATTGAAACACAACCTTAGACCTTTTTGAACCTTGGCCTATAAAAAGAATCCTCATTCGTTCCCCGAAGCAAAAGACAGCGGAATCTCCTCTACGGAGAGCAAATAGAATGCTGAAACCCGATTTCCCAAAGAAAGGGATGGGGAAGGAGAAGTGAAAAGAAAGAAAAGGAAGAAATGGAAAGAAAGAAAAAGAAAAAGATGAAAATAAAGAAAAGAACAAAAGGAAAGAAAGAAGGATTCCCGATCAAAGATCGAAAGGAAGTAAAAAGGGAAAAGAGGCAATTCTCGATCAATGAAAGAAAGAGAACGGAAGATCTTCAGACCAGATAAATTTTCAGCAAGGTAAGGGACTGCCGGCAAAGGAAAACCCATTTTTGGTGTCTCTTCCCTTCAGATTGCCATTCAAAGTCGTTCACGACTGGTGATATCCCACCCCACCTGAACAAAGAGGAAAAGACCAAAACACCCAGCTTCCTCCCCAAAAAACACTACCCTCGAGAAAATCCTATTGGTCTGTGATCGTACGTTTGATCTATGATTCGATATGAAGTCGTGTGCAAAATAGAGTCATGGTGCAGTTATGGTCTGGGAATAGGATAAAACACTTGCCTTATGAGTTTTATACACCATGAGTGATTTATTTTCAGCTTAGCCCGATGTTTCCCCTGCATGTTCATTTAAAAGCTAAAAGTTGACGTCCTGCCCTTCATTCTCGGTTACAAGGAAGATTACCCTTGGCACAAGTATATTGTTTCTCAAAGATATGGTGCTCTCATGAATGATTTATTTTTCTTTACAAAAAGAATGCTTGCCTTTCAGGTGGAAAAACCCGGTGGACCGTTCGGTCCTGCCAACCCCCTTTTTTCGGAGCCCCATCAATGTTATTGCCTAGCGCTATTCATGTGTCCTCCACCTTCGAGTTTGGAGCTATGTTTCATGATTGCCTAAGTGCGGACCCTCAAGGCAATCCTCCATTCTCCCCCCTTTATCGGAGCCCCATGAATGTTATTGCCAAGCGCTGTTCATGTGTCCTCCGCCTTCGAGTTTGGAGCTATGTTACATGATTGCCTAAGTGCGAACCCTCAAGGCAATCCTCCATTCTCCCCCCTTTTTTCAGAGCCCCATGAAATTTATTGCCTAGCGCTGTTCATGTGTCCTCCACCTTCGAGTTTGGAGCTATGTCTCATGATTGCCTAAGTGTGGACCCTCAAGGAAATCCACCATTCTCCCCCTTTTTCGGAGCCCCATGAATGTTATTGCCTATCGCTGTTCATGTGTCCTCCAGCTTTCGAGTTTGGAGCTCTGTTTCATGATCGCCTAAGTGCGGACCCTCAAGGCAATCCTCCATCTCCCCCTTTATTCGGAGCCCCCGTGAATGTTATTGCCTAGCGCTGTTCATGTGTCCTCCACCTTCGAGTTTGGAGCTATGTTTCATGATTGCCTAAGTGTGGACCATCAAGGCAATCCACCATTCTCCCCCTTTTTCGGAGCCCCATGAATGTTATTGCCTAGCGCTGTTCATGTGAACTCCACCTTCGAGTTTGGAGCTATGTTTCATGATTGCCTAAGTGTGGACCCTCAAGGAAATCCACCATTCTCCCCCTTTTTCAGAGCCCCATGAATGTTATTGCCTAGCGTTGTTCATGTGTCCTCCACGTTCAAGTTTGGAGCTATGTTTCATGATTGCCTAAGTGTGGACCCTCAAGGAAATCCTCCATTCTCCCCCTTTTTCGGAGCCCCATGAATGTTATTGCCTAGCGCTGTTCATGTGTCCTCCACCTTCAAGTTAGGAGCTATTTTCATGATTGCCTATGTGCGGACCCTCAAGGCAATCCTCCATTCTCTCCCTTTTTTCGGAGCCCCGTGAATGTTATTGCCTAGCGCTGTTCATGTGTCCTCCACCTTCGAGTTTGGAGCTATGTTTCATGATTGCCTAAGTGCGGACCCTCAAGGCAATCCACCATTCTCCCCCATTTTCGGAGCCCCATGAATGTTATTGCCTAGCGCTGTTCATGTGTCCTCCACCTTCAAGTTAGGAGCTATTTTCATGATTGCCTATGTGCGGACCCTCAAGGCAATCCTCCATTCTCCCCCTTTTTTCGGAGCCCCGTGAATGTTATTGCCTAGCGCTGTTCATGTGTCCTCCACCTTCGAGTTTGGAGCTATGTTTCATGATTGCCTAAGTGCGGACCCTCAAGGCAATCCACCATTCTCCCCCATTTTCGGAGCCCCATGAATGTTATTGCCTAGCGCTGTTCATGTGTCCTCCACCTTCGAGTTTGGAGCTATGTTTCATGATTGCCTAAGTGCGGACACTCAAGGCAATCCACCATTCTCCCCCTTTTTCGGAGCCCCATGAATGTTATTGCCTAGCGCTGTTCATGTGTCCTCCACCTTTGAGTTTGGAGCTATGTTTCATGATTGCCTAAGTGCGGACCCTAAAGGCAATCCTCCATTCTCCCCCTTTTTCGGAGCCCAATGAATGTTATTGCCTAGCGCTGTTCGTGTGTCCTCCACCTTTGAGTTTGGAGCTATTTTTCATGATTGCCTAAGTGCGAACCCTCAAGGCAATCCTCCATTGACCCCCCTTTATTCGGAGCCCCATTAATGTTATTGCCTAGCGCTGTTCATGTGTCCTCCACCTTCGAGTTTGGAGCTATGATTCATGATTGCCAAAGTGCGGACCCTCAAGGCAATCCACCATTCTCCCCCTTTTTCGGAGCCCCAAGAATGTTATTGCCTAGCGCTGTTCATGTGTCCTCCACCTTCGAGTTTGGAGCTATGTTTCATGATTGCCTAAGTGCGGACCCTCAAGGCAATCCACCATTCTCCCCCATTTTCGGAGCCCCATGAATGTTATTGCCTAGCGCTGTTCATGTGTCCTCCACCTTCAAGTTTGGAGCTATGT
>NC_016089.4:23890209-23892903 GCF_000004515.6 Glycine max
AGCGCTGTTCATGTGTCCTCCCACCTTCGAGTTTGGAGCTATGTTTCATGATTGCCTAAGTGCGGACCATCAAGGCAATCCACCATTCTCCCCTTTTTTGAGAGCCCCATGAATGTTATTGCCTAGCGCTGTTCATGTGAACTCCACCTTCGAGTTGGAGCTATGTTTCATGATTGCCTAAGTGTGGACCCTCAAGGAAATCCACCATTCTCCCCCTTTTTCAGAGCCCCATGAATGTTATTGCCTAGCGTTGTTCATGTGTCCTCCACGTTCAAGTTTGGAGCTATGTTTCATGATTGCCTAAGTGTGGACCCTCAAGGAAATCCTCCATTCTCCCCCTTTTTGGGAGCCCCATGAATGTTATTGCCTAGCGCTGTTCATGTGTCCTCCACCTTCAAGTTAGGAGCTATTTTCATGATTGCCTATGTGCGGACCCTCAAGGCAATCCTCCATTCTCTCCCTTTTTTCGGAGCCCCGTGAATGTAATGCCTAGCGCTGTCATGTGTCCTCCACCTCGAGTTGGAGCTATGTTTCATGATGCATAAGTGCGACCCTCAAGACAATCCACCATTCTCCCCCATTTTCGGAGCCCCATGAATGTTATTGCCTAGCGCTGTTCATGTGTCCTCCACCTTCAAGTTAGGAGCTATTTTCATGATTGCCTATGTGCGGACCCTCAAGGCAATCCTCCATTCTCCCCCTTTTTTCGGAGCCCCGTGAATGTTATTGCCTAGCGCTGTTCATGTGTCCTCCACCTTCGAGTTTGGAGCTATGTTTCATGATTGCCTAAGTGCGGACCCTCAAGGCAATCCACCATTCTCCCCCATTTTCGGAGCCCCATGAATGTTATTGCCTAGCGCTGTTCATGTGTCCTCCACCTTCGAGTTTGGAGCTATGTTTCATGATTGCCTAAGTGCGGACACTCAAGGCAATCCACCATTCTCCCCCTTTTTCGGAGCCCCATGAATGTTATTGCCTAGCGCTGTTCATGTGTCCTCCACCTTTGAGTTTGGAGCTATGTTTCATGATTGCCTAAGTGCGGACCCTAAAGGCAATCCTCCATTCTCCCCCTTTTTCGGAGCCCAATGAATGTTATTGCCTAGCGCTGTTCGTGTGTCCTCCACCTTTGAGTTTGGAGCTATTTTTCATGATTGCCTAAGTGCGAACCCTCAAGGCAATCCTCCATTGACCCCCCTTTATTCGGAGCCCCATTAATGTTATTGCCTAGCGCTGTCATGTGTCCTCCACCTTTGAGTTTGGAGCTATGTTTCATGATTGCCTAAGTGCGAACCCTCAAGGCAATCCTCCATTGACCCCCCTTTATTCGGAGCCCCATTAATGTTATTGCGGAGCGCTGTTCATGTGTCCTCCACATTCGAGTTTGGAGATATGTTTCATGATTGCCAAAGTGCGGACCCTCAAAGCAATCTCCCATAGTCCCCCCTTTTTTCGGAGCCCCGTGAATGTTATTGCCTAGCGCTGTTCATGTGTCCTCCACCTTCGAGTTTGGAGCTATGATTCATGATTGCCAAAGTGCGGACCCTCAAGGCAATCCACCATTCTCCCCCTTTTTCGGAGCCCCAAGAATGTTATTGCCTAGCGCTGTTCATGTGTCCTCCACCTTCGAGTTTGGAGCTATGTTTCATGATTGCCTAAGTGCGGACCCTCAAGGCAATCCACCATTCTCCCCCATTTTCGGAGCCCCATGAATGTTATTGCCTAGCGCTGTTCATGTGTCCTCCACCTTCAAGTTTGGAGCTATTTTCATGATTGCCTATGTGCGGACCCTCAAGGCAATCCTCCATTCTCCCCCTTTTTTCGGAGCCCCGTGAATGTTATTGCCTAGCGCTGTTCATGTGTCCTCCACCTTCGAGTTTGGAGCTATGTTTCATGATTGCCTAAGTGCGGACCCTCAAGGCAATCCACCATTCTCCCCCATTTTCGGAGCCCCATGAATGTTATTGCCTAGCGCTGTTCATGTGTCCTCCACCTTCGAGTTTGGAGCTATGTTTCATGATTGCCTAAGTGCGGACACTCAAGGCAATCCACCATTCTCCCCCTTTTTCGGAGCCCCATGAATGTTATTGCCTAGCGCTGTTCATGTGTCCTCCACCTTTGAGTTTGGAGCTATGTTTCATGATTGCCTAAGTGCGGACCCTAAAGGCAATCCTCCATTCTCCCCCTTTTTCGGAGCCCAATGAATGTTATTGCCTAGCGCTGTTCATGTGTCCTCCACCTTCGAGTTTGGAGCTATTTTTCATGATTGCCTAAGTGCGAACCCTCAAGGCAATCCTCCATTGACCCCCCTATATTCGGAGCCCCATTAATGTTATTGCCTAGCGCTGTTCATGTGTCCTCCACCTTCGAGTTTGGAGCTATGTTTCATGATTGCCAAAGTGCGGACCCTCAAGGCAATCCTCCATTGTCCCCCCTTTTTTCGGAGCCCCGTGAATGTTATTGCCTAGCGCTGTTCATGTGTCCTCCACCTTCGAGTTTGGAGCTATGATTCATGATTGCCAAAGTGCGGACCCTCAAGGCAATCCACCATTCTCCCCCTTTTTCGGAGCCCCAAGAATGTTATTGCCTAGCGCTG
The DNA here is from genome assembly GCF_000004515.6 of Glycine max. Taxonomy (NCBI): domain Eukaryota; kingdom Viridiplantae; phylum Streptophyta; class Magnoliopsida; order Fabales; family Fabaceae; genus Glycine; species Glycine max. Next base: position 23,892,803 of record NC_016089.4, read on the forward strand.
TTCATGTGTCCTCCACCTTCGAGTTTGGAGCTATGTTTCATGATTGCCTAAGTGCGGACCCTCAAGGCAATCCACCATTCTCCCCCATTTTCGGAGCCCCA